>NC_051239.1:19388224-19463224 GCF_015220715.1 Pygocentrus nattereri
GCAGAGCTCTGATGCTAACAGAGGTCATTAGCTTATGCGCCTAAATCCACCTCTTTAGCCTCAGAGAGCTTTAAGCAGACATCAGCGCATGACCCCAGTCAGCACTGGACAGGAATTCTGAGCTCTGCAAAGCCAGACTTGCTTTCAGCTGCCAAGCGACTTATTGGATTCTGAAGTCGTGGAACTGCAGAACAGAGGACGCTTCGTTAGCGGCAGCTTCCAGCTTATATCATGGGACTGCAATGAATCCGCTGAAAGAGTCAGACTAAATAAAGGTCAAAGTAAAGCAAATATCTTTCTTGCTAAAAATATTTCTCTTCGACTTTTTCTCTGGGTCACTGGCAGGGCCTGACTAGTTATTTTAGCAGAGCTAACATCTTTTATTAGGCTATAAGTCTTCTTTAACATTAACATTTATGTGCATATCCCTATGTGCTCTCCCTTTCTTGTCCTCTCCCACCATGCTGTTGTAGCTGCATTAGCCTAATCCCCTATACCTACCTCAGCAGCCCCAAAGCTCAGCCACTCTCAGCAAGAAGACAAGGTGTCTCTGTGAACTGGACGGCTGCATTGCATTGTGAGGCCAATGAGACAGGAACTAGTGTTGCAACCTGGATTCAATCATGAAAGAAGGACAGATGATTGGCACATCCAGGGCGAATGCTGTGGATTCAGGGCAGGCAGGACAAAAAAAGTGTATTTGCATGCTTGATCTTTGTCACCTGTACACATTGAGGACTTTTATAGGGCTCTGTACTTTAATATATATATATATGATGGACGGTGAAGACAGCGTGCCAGAGACCACCCTCCATTTATTTAATTACACAGAAACTTTAACAACTAAATATATTGTAAATGCAGCTGTCGTTCTTTCCGAGAGACTTGCTTTCCCTTTTTTTTAGAAATGTGCTGGGATATTTCAGATGTTGCTTGATCTTTGTCACCTGTACACATTGAGGACTTTTATAGGGCTCTGTACTTTCAGAATATATATATATGTGTGTGTGTGTGTGTGTGTGTGTGTGTGTGTATATATATATATATAAAATGGTCATTACAACATGCAAATCAGTCTACAGCTGAGGACTTCCGTTGGTGACAGAACTCAACCTGGCTAGTGTAGATTGTCAATATGGCAGACATTTCTCAAATAACGTCATATAAAGCCCAAGGACTGCTGCAGATTGAAGCTCAGAGCATGAGGCAAATCTCTGTAAAATGTTAAGTATAGTTTAGTTTTACTCAGATGTGACGTACCACATGAAAAACATGTCAAATGTGTAAGTGTGTCAGTTGTTGTCATGCTACGTTTAAGCTAGCCATGCATAAAACCCTGCAGTTGTAGTTAAATGGCAGAGCAAATATGACTGAGGGTCCCATAATAAAGACTGTGTGGTCCAGTCTCAGTCTCACAGTGCACACGTCCATCTTGTCATGACACGTCATCAACATCATACGAGATCAGAAGGACGGATTTGTGTTCTTAGCGGCTCTACTTTTGGAATTCCCCTGCTTCATCTGACACAGGAGGAGATCCAGTGGTGTCCTTTCTCCCTAAAGCACGGCAGAACGTTCCGTCACCACCTTCACTCCTCTCAACGTGAAGAGCCTTGTTAAGACAGCGGGCAGATGCCCATTAAATCCAGGAGCCTAGTCCTGCATCTACACACACACACACACACACACACACACCAAGCTAGCTCTCCAGGTTTTCATGTTTAAAGGTGAACACCCCCAACCCCCCTTCACTTTGCTCCCTCTGTTTTTCCTCAAGAACAGATTGGGATCTTAAGGATCAAATTTATTTTCTTAACTGGTTCAAATGATCCTAAATAGATTTGAGATGAAATGTAAATATTCCAACCTCTGCACACACCAGCAGCAGCAGCAGCAGCACTCACATGCCCACATGAACACTTACACTTGATTCTATGCTGACACATCTCTACAGTTCTTATTTAATGTGTAGGGCAGCTCTCCAAAAAGAATATTGGTGGAAGCAATGGAAGGACAAGGAAGAGGTATAACATCGCTTGCAGTCTTTACCTGAGCTGGTAAACCTCTGAGATGTCCGTATACATTTTTCCATGTGTAGTGGTTGATAAGAGGTTTTAAAGGCAGCGTAGCGAATGAAATTTTATTTTTTGCTTACTTTCAAAAAAGGAAGCTTGAAGAATTAAGTTTTTGTTTTACTGCAGGAAACAACAGCTACAAATATCTATATGTATAATATAAATATATTTGTATAATGTACAGTATGCAGGTTCCATTGAATGGGGCTTATTTGCAAACTCAACCCATTTTACACAGTACACACAAAACAATAACCAAAGATGTTGTGATGGTTTCAGGACAACTTCAGTACACTGAAATACCTTACAGGCTTTAGAAATCAAGCTAAAATGTAGTAACATATCTCAAAACTGGATAATTATTTGGAGTAACAAGGTAGTAAGTATAAACAAACCAACTTACACTAAATTTCACTGTAATGTTCGCATATTTAATCAGGAATGTCTATTGAAACTTTCTCTAGACACAAGGTAGTTGTATAAGCTGAAAAGATGGTACAAAAACACCTGAAGAGTCTTATATAGTATATATCTGTCTGTTACCTCAATCAGAGGAGGATGGGCTCTCATTTTGAGTCTTGGTTCCTCTCAGGGTTTTTCCTCTTGCTCTTAGGGAGATTATCCTTGCCGCTGTCACCATTGGCCTGCTCATGTGGGCTTCGGCCCAGATTTTTTCTGTGAAGTTGCTTTGTGACCGTGCCTGGTGTAAAACGTGCTTTATAAATAAAATTTGACTTGACTACATGGAAGCAGTAATTCTTACTCTTACTTTATTGAGGCTTTATCATTGAGTCTTCCTGTTTAAACTTACATTACAGTGAAATTACTTGTTTCCTACTTTGTTACTCTAAATAATGATCTATTTAATTAGAATGAAATGATAATTTTTCTGCTTAACCACTAGAACTTGTTAGGCATCTCAGTGTAATTTTATATATATATATATATATATATATATATGAAGTGTCTTTATTTTGAGTTCTTTTTTTTGGCAGTTGAGCTGCCAGTTTTATCTCAGCCCAGCTGTCTTTGCAGAGAGATGTGATGTGAATTGTTTTCAGATCAGGGGGTTCTCACCCCTCCCATTTCGCCCCTCATTGCTTACTAGCAGCTCAACACAATCACAACAATTCACACACATAGAGCAAACGGCGTCCTAGTTAATTTAATAGCAGAGCTACAGAAAAAAAGTTCTGCTAGTTGAATGTCCTGAGTTCAACGCCAAATGCCGCTTAGAGTATGTGTTTGGGGTGTATGGACTGGGGAGTGAGTGGTATGACTTGAAACTTTAACATGATTTACATGGAATTTTAAAAAAAAAATTTAAACAGTAAAGAAAATTTGATTTTCCATAAGCTGGATCCTTTAAAACATGTTGCCACAAAATACATTCTTTGACCCCAAAAAAACGACGTTCCTAGTTTTATGAGTGCTTTAGACCACTTAAAGAGGAGATTTTGCTGACTCCTTGGTAACAGCATTGGAATTTTAATTCCCAGAATGCATCTCTTCTGTGCTTTCCATACTTTTATGTCTGCTGAGATTGAAATGACCCAAGAAGTTGGCCTAGAATTTGCTTCTATCTGTCCTGGAAACTTGACTGTTCATTTTACCTTTGATGAAACATGGACATGAGATCAGACTGTAGCACGCAAATTATATTGACAAGCTTTCAAACAGGACAGGGTGGAACTTGCCTACGCTGCGTGTTGTGTTTTGATGTATGAATGACAAAGTGCATCAAGTTGTGTCCCATTAGAAAAAGTGAAAGAGACAGACAGAAAGACTTTCTGGCCACCATCAATAGTAAATCATTAAAAAGACAAGCATGTTAATGGGGAAAATAGCGAGACGAAGAAAGGGAAAGAGAGACAGACCTATACACCAGATCCTCTACCGGGCCCCCATGAA
Organism: Pygocentrus nattereri; assembly: GCF_015220715.1. Taxonomy (NCBI): domain Eukaryota; kingdom Metazoa; phylum Chordata; class Actinopteri; order Characiformes; family Serrasalmidae; genus Pygocentrus; species Pygocentrus nattereri. Next base: position 19,392,211 of record NC_051239.1, read on the forward strand.
AGTTCGACTCAACTGGAATGGAGCCCTACCGGATCCTTCCTTTCCACTCAGGCTGGTGCATGGGGGTCCGGGGGGCATTCCATACAGGCCAGGCTGCTTATCTGAGCATCCGGGTGCCCTCAGTTTTCTCTCTCTGCCAGATGGGGCTGCGATAGGCTCCAGCAGAAAGAACCCTGACCCCCACAAAGCTCCAGAGTAGGGGGGCCTCAAACGTACCATACCTGTGGGAGGCACTTTTAAGCAGGCTCAGATTTCACACGTCACTTGGCTGGGCGTCAGGGTGACCCCACATTTTGGATCGGGTAGGGTCTCATGGTTCTGGGTGGTGTCAAAATCTATTTTGTCATACTTTAGTGAGAGATGGGTCTGTGCGTGTAGATTTTTGACGATAGTTTTAACCATATTATGTTTTGGATTATACAGTATTTCAGAAACTAGTATGCCCAAAGGCTGCAGTATGTAAGCGAACCCTTTAAGCACTGTTTGGAACAGATGAATGTTTCAGAGGATATTTGAGTAATCAAGGTAGTCTGAATTTTACCACGTTGCTTTATTTATTGACAAGCGCATTTTAATGTGTGTTAATGTGATTCATTTATAATGCAACAATTTTTTTATTGCTGTCAATGCATGTTCCTAGTTTGACCTAGGCTTAATTGTTCTTTAGGGCCAAACTAGAACAAACAGGACGAACTAATACCAACAAACTAATGTGATTAATCGCAACTAATTATTTTAGTCATTTGACAGTCCTAATAATTACATTCTAATGAAGCTTTTTTGTCCACTATAGTGGCTATAACAACATGCCCTGTTTTCTTGTTTAACTGGCCCATATTGTGGAAAAACAAATTTCCATGCTTTTTTAAAAATAAAATATGTAAAGTTTGAAAATGAATATTAATTTAAATATATTTGTTCAGCCTAGGGCCTTTTAGCCCCACCCATTCACATTGAAGAAGTTATAAGGAGTGTTTCAACCTGAACTGCTTTTTGAGTGAGTACAGGGGAGCCAATCAGAAGAGCTCTTTTACATATGTTACTTTTAAAGGCACAGTAACAAAAACAGCCTGTTTAATTCTACGGAATATGAGAGGTTGGAAAACGGTTGTGTATGAAGGAATGATGGTTGTTTTTGGTACATAAAACCACACAAATGTTGTAAGTGGACTTCAGGGAAAAAATACACTTCTGTGGAATGGAAAACACAGTTCTAGAGCAAATAAGGCAAATTTAATTAATCGTGATTAATTAAGGTAATGTGATTTATCATGATTCATTATTTTAATTGTTTGACAGTCATCATTTTAATACATTGTAAGGTATATCACATTTGTATTTTGTTCATCTTGTGCAGCCCCGTTATTCTCCCTCAGAATATTGTTCACTGCTTGGATAAAAAGTCTAAAAAAGGAGTGTTAATGAAAGTTGACATGAGTACACACACATACATAAATTGAGAGAGCATGAGGCCTCGAAACCGAGATGAAGTTCCATTTGGCCTCTATTGTTGCTGAAACCCGCACTTAGGGCCTGCAAGAACATCATGCTCTTTTTATGAACATACTTTCTCTCTGGCCCTCGGCACTATTAGTGATAAATGAGGATTTGAACACCCTCACTTGCCAAAGGGTCTCTTTTTTTTTCCTCCCCCTCTCTCCTCCGCACAGTATGTATATGAGCACGACTGTCAAAACAACCTGCAAAGCAGCTTCAAATTCCACCCCTATTGGTTATTAATTGGTTTGCTTTGGCAGAGGTGAGAGGCCTACCACCATCAAGCAGCAAACACTCCAGATTCAGCTTGCCGGATTTGCGGGTGAGGGGGAAGAAAGGGCAGGGAAGAAGTGGGAGTCAGAGCGTGTGCACTTTTTTCCACATCCCTCCTTTTCATCACTCTTTCAACTTGAATGACAGTTGTGAATTGTGAGAACTAATATCTTCTAATAATCATCTGTTCTCAAGAACTTTATATTTGACTTCATGTGCAAAACTTAAGATTTTAAATGTAAAATCTCAGTGACTTTGTGTAAATGTAATATGTGTAAAATATGTATTAAGTGTTAATCTGAATCAACAGTGATCTCCCCCTAGTGGTGAGTTCCGAGAATGCATATAATGAGAAAAAGGTTGGCTTGAGTCAGAATGAGGGGGCACTGGTATGAAGTCAGAGGGCCTTGGAAGGCCAGACAAATGAGTGTGCATCTGCTGTCAGATGGGCTGCTTTAAGATAATTTATGTGGGCTGATTCTTTTTCTCTGTGCTTAGTTTCTACTGGTGTCACCAAGTTCATCATAATGATAATTAACTCCAGCTGCAAGACAGGTGTGTTTTATTATTGTACGTTACTGTATAATAGATAGTTGATATGAAAGGGAAAAAAAAAACTTAAATAGTTCATAATGCATTAATTCCTCAAACTTTAAGGGTCTGGATGTGGGCCCACTCTTTAGTTCTTTACTGTCATAATGATTTCTTTCAAATTAGTTACAGTATAACTGATAATATGTAGTGAATAATAAGTCTCAAGATTAATAACAAAATACCCTTTTAAAGGGAGTGTAAATATTTAAGCGCCATATCATTAAAACTGTTTTTGCCTCAGTTTTTGAAACAGAAGTGTCTGATGTAATACAGGAACACTGTAAAAATTAAAAACTTATCGTTATATCCACAGGCCACAAATTCCAATTGTGGAAATTAAGCTAAAAAGCAGCCTCCTTTGGATTTAGTGCTTGTATGTCATGAAAAACAGCATATTTGCAAATATCCACCTATTCATCCAACAGCTGTTTAGCCCTGCCCGTTCATTTTGAAGTTATAAGGAGTCTTTCAACCCAATGAATGAGGCACAATAGAGGACAGGCAGCCAGAAGAGAGTTAATTTACACATATCAGTCAAAAGACACAGTATCAAGAACAGCCTATGTAATTCTAAGGGAGAGAGGTTGGAAAATGGCGGAGTAAACAATAATTGCAACTGTTGCTGGTACATAAAACTATATATTAAACTATGTGTCATAAGTGGACCTCAGGGAAAAAAGTTTATTATATTTTATATAAGCATTTATTTTATAAAGGCATTATATATATATATATATATATATATATATGTATAAGCAAATTAGCTTAAAAATTTTTTAAAAAGTCATTTCTTTAAAAAAAAAAATTCCCAGTTCAACTCAACTTGTGCTGCCATAACCTGCTGTAATATGCAGCTATGTATACAACAGCCATGTCCCATGCAACAAGTATCTGTCACAGCAAAAACACAGGAGGCCCCTTAGCAGTGCTTAGCAAGGCGCAGTCTCGCGTTTGTTCTTGCCCAGTGAGTGTTTGCTCAGATGAAGGAAATTATGTAATTAGTCTGTGAGGGCTCTTTACTGCTCCCACACACACACACACACACACACACACACACACACACACACACCCTTGCTGTTTGCGTTCATCCACGGCATGGTTTCAGCTTGAAAACCGGTCAGGGCCTTCATTTGCCCAATGCCCATTAACTGTCAGCACAAAACTCACTTTTACTGCACTCTTTAAACGGCCCACTCTTTCTGAGTTACGTCTTTGTGGATTTTGTTCAAGTTTAGTGGTCAAATAAGGAAGAGGCCTTAGGCTGGCGTTCAGAGCCCTCTCTTATGGTCCAGGAGTGGAGAAAGAGGGAGGAGGGCGGGGGGGTTTAGAGGTGGGGGCCGGGGGGAGAAACGGGGGTGGGGTGTAGTTTTAGTTTTGGAGGGTTTATGGATGACGGCTCCATAGGTGGAGGTTTAGAAGTTTAGCTAGACTATGGAATGGTGGAGAGAGGCCAAGCAGGCATTTAGTTCCTTAATGCCAGCAGGCTGAGAGAGAGGGAAAGAAAGAGAGAACGGGAGAGCGAGAGAGAGCCAGACAGGTATTGTTTACATAAAGCACAAGTGAAAGCAGCTGGAGGGCTAATTAGCTTGATTCTCCATTACATGCCGAGAGGGCCAATAACTGAAAAATGGAGTTTTGTTTGGGTTTGAGCTGCAGCCCCCACCAGGAGGAAGTTGTAAAAGGCAGAGAAGAGAGACAAAAAAGAGGGAAAAGATGAAAAGCGGATAAAAAAAAGAAAAAAAAAAGCAAGAGCCCACTGAGCAATTGTTCAACAGTGAGATGTGCTCACTTGGTGGGTCAGTTTCAAGGCCATTCTTTCTTCTCGTTTTTTGTCTTCTTTCTGTGATGTCAAAGGCAGAATGTTAATTTTTTGTACTTGTGTTTATGGGTGTGTTTGTTCCTGTATATACACGTATAAAAGAACCTGCGTGTGTGTGTGTGTGTGTGTGTGTGTGTGTGTGGTTGCGTGTACTCTGTGTGTTTGCAACTGTTTGTATATCTTAATACCTGTATAAATATTTGTCTGTGAGCAGGTACATCAGCCAGACAGCTAAACTGTTCGCTGATTGAAGGCACACTGTAAGCGACTGTGAGTCAAGAAAAGACTGGATGTTTAATGACTGTAGGTCTGCACAGTATATCGTTTGTTAATCGTTACCATGGTTTTGGCCTTCGCAAAAGAGCCCTCGAACCAATCCAACATTTTTACTGTGTGCTATGAGTACATTTACCAATCATAGTGAGTGTTTTGATGAGTCGGTGTCTAACAGGGTCTTTTTTTTTTAACACAGACCATTTTCCCTTGTATGCTATTAATTTGCCGTGGTGTTTTTAATACATTGCAAGGCCTGTATAATCACATTACTAGTATTTTGTCCATATCTTGCAGCCCTGCTCTAAAGCAAACTCACATTATTAGCTGGAGCTATTGACGTGTGCTGAAATAAGAGCTGCATTTCAAATGGGAACCGCAAGCTTTCTGGTTTAGCCCTCTATACTAGGCTCATGTCTTCTCTAGAAAATGGCACTCCTTTAACAAGCATTTTGCGCCAGCATTCACAGACAACATCCCGCGTACATATCACCTCTCACCTCATTTGCTTTGTCATGAAATATCCCCTCCGCTCAGCATCAGTCACTATGGCAACATGGGAACTTGCCTTTGCCATGTATCTGGTATGCCTTTTTTTTTTTTCAGACTGTGCGCAGGCAATGTAAAAATGTCTAGAGGTTCCTGGGGCCTAATTATATTTGGAGACTTCTTTAGGCAGTAGTGGTGGGTGAGGCTGGGAGCAGGTAAGTGGAGTCAGCTGTCACTCATACGTCTCGGGGCATTTCAGAGCACCCATGAGCCCTCCTTCCCCAAGAATGGCTTATTTTTCCTCCCTTCAGTTGGTAGAGTAGAGGAAATTTTGGACCGGTAATTGAGTTTAGCAATTCTTAGGGGGAGAGAGAGAAAGAGAGAGTGAGAGAGAGAAAAGAGGGGGTGCATAGGGTTCCATTCTAGTGTGACCTGAGCGAAGTTGAACTAGGCCTCAGGTCAGGTTTATGCTAACTGAGATTTTGCTCAATTCTACTTTTAGAAGTCCATTTTTCTGCACTATTTAAATGTAATTTAAGTGGCATAATTATGTACACACTTGCATTATAAATTATATGTACATTCAATTCATATTTTGTATAAACAGGCTTGAATCTTGACTTCTTTTTGTTTATTTTGATATCAAGAAATATAAAAGGATAGTTTTTCTTTCAGCAAAATGAGACGACAAAAGACCTGTTCTTCAAAGGTGAGGCAAAGCAAGGCATCATGCAGCTGTGCGAATGTCGTCATGATGAAAGTGACATTTCTGCCAGTGTGTGTCACAATTGCGTTCACTACTGTTTTGTCCTAAACGTGTTTTAAATACATGCTAATGTTTCTAATAGTGTGTTTTTGAAGAATTTAAGGCTTTGATGTACATGAACGGATGCGCCTGGGCTTCAAGTGTGAAATGTCTGGTTTATTCCACCGCTGTGGCCGGCAGCAAAAAGTTGGGAAAAGTTAACTCTTGACAGTAGACAGAATTTTCCATTATGGCTCCATTCAAAACAATGGGATATCCGGTTTGATGGTGTCTGTCTACTACCATTATGTAAACGCAGCATTAGAGGCTTAACTGTCAGCACACCGTACTGGCTTTCCAAAACTTTAGAGTCGTTCTAATATGACTGGCTCCGAAACTAACTCAAACATCCATTGATGAATGCACACATGCAGGCTCCTCACCTTTCAGCTCCTCACCACTACCCTTTAACTCTCCTACATTCATAGCCTAACAGCAGCCTCTCTCCCTGGGAAGCTTTTGAGTGCTTTTGGGGGCAGCAGCAAGGCCAGTATAAATACTGTCTGATAAGTGCAATGTGATGGTGGAGCTGACCCGATGGTATGTCATTGCCTTTTTTCAAACAGCTTTATATTAAGTTTTAAAACACAGCAGGCACACTGGGTATTCCAGTAAGCCTCTTAAATCAAGAAATATTCTTGTTCTTGCCAATATCGATTGGTTACTCACTTTTTTGCAGTGCTTTGCACAGGAAACTCCAGATTAGATTCTGTCTATGTATACATAAAAAATATACTTCATTGCTGCTTGAATAAAAAAATTAAGCCATGTAGAAAGTCATCATCATCAGAAAGTAAATCAGAATTAGGACTGATGTCTTATAATTAGAAAGTTTCATTACGTTATTGTTTTATATTTCATAGTAATGAGGTACTATCTCATAATTAATGTCTTGTGATTATGACTGTCTCAGCATAAAAGTCTCTTACAATTATGATATATCAGGTAGTTGCTCTATACTATCTCCTATTTGTAACTCCAGCCAGTATCGTGTTGTTATTAGACAGTGAGTCATATTAAAGAGATTCCTTATTATGACTTACTATAGGGTTTAATGATTTTTTCAATTGGTGGATGCAAAAAGTAATGAAAAATATGACATAATTCTTGCATGTTTTATAGTCTTAGCTTTTTCCCATATACCGTCAACCTTATTAAATCAGAGAAGACGGACTCTAATCTCACATTCCCACAAAATATTACCTTAAAAACCATCTCTGTGAACTCATTTTGCACAGTGTATCTTTATGCATCCCCGTTTTATATGTTCTATGTGTTCTATGTATCAGGAATGTTATCAGGTCCAACTACACCACTAATAATTCCACTACATGCTTGGGCATCTTATAATGAATGAATGTATTGAGAATTCAAGTGTTTTCTAAATCTCATTCTATAAGCACAGCAAGGCTGAACTTGTAGTGCAAGACAGGACTTACGTTGTGTCATTTAAAAGTTGCAGGACAATTGAAGTTACGTGATAAACTGTATGGCCATTGATGTCACAGCTGTGTCTGTTGATAGCAGAGCACTCTGAAATGGACTTAGTAACTGCTTCAGATCAACGTTGTGTGCAGTCAAGATTTGTAGATGTTTTATTTGGAGCAGTTTCAAAGGTGTGCTTCGAAGTGTATGTTTCTTGATGGGGAAAAAGGGGTTGCCCCACACCCTGTTCCAAACTGAATTACTCTGAAGAAGATCCAGCTCTTCAACTTACGTTACAGGAGCCCAGGAGCCTTTTCAAAATGTTGAAACTATTGAGAAAAATGTTACTCTTTAGTACGGATGTCCCTACTAAAAATCAGTATTGGAGCCGTTTTAGGCTTGATCCATCCATTCTTCGGGCTATTTTACCCATTCACTCTCTACTTACATCACTGTTGTATAGGTAACATAAGTTGCAACTTGCAGCAGTGAAGCACATTGAGGCTGTTAAAGTAGTTTATACTTTAAAGTGAAAACCAAACACAACTCAACGGTATTTGCAGTACCAGTGTTCCAACTGCAGTTAAGGTACATTAGCTGCCTTTAATCAAAATGTGGTTAAACTAGCTGCTTGTAAATTGGTGAGCTGCTAATGACAACAATACCAACATACAAAGTCAAGAAAAAGGCGGCGTTCACATTATAAGCCTTGATCCGATCTAGGACCATATATGAAAGTGGCTCAGATCTGATTTGAAAAGATCAGATTTTGATGGCAACACAGCTCTGAAAACATCAAACCTGTGTAACAGGATTTGTGCCACTTTAACCTGGTAATATGAATATAACCAAAGACTCAAATTTAGAGTTACTGTATCATCAAAGCTGCATATTTATGATGATATAGAACGTTCATTTCTTAAAAGTAGTCCAGAAAACTACAAACCTTTGCGCACTGCACGCACTAAGATGCAACTTTAATAATTGTAAACTGTAGTTTTTTCTTAGCATAGTGTGCACTGTGTAGATACTGTATATCACTAAGAAAACACGAATAATCAGATTGGTATCAGATTGGTTCTCAACATTAAGGACTAGGGCTGGGATCTGAGGTAAACACCTGATCTCTACTTTTTAGTTTGTAGGTCATACGTGTCCCCTTGTCCTATGTTTTAAATATTTTGCACTCCTTCAGCTTGACAGCCACATCTGCTATTTGTCATGCAAGGTTTTATGGTTACTGACTATGGAATATGGGTGGCAGCTCTCCCCTTTCATTGAAGGACCACAGTCTGACCGTCAATTCACACCCAGGTGCTGAGCTATGAAGGATGAAGAGGTGGGTCATTTGCCTCTTTATGAAAGTGCCAGGTCAACTGGATAAGTAATTGAGAAGTTAGAAGAGGTAACTGTGGCAGACCAAAACAGACTGTCTCGCTGACACTTGCTACATTCCTTCTGGGTCAGGAACGTCAACACTAACCATCCGCTCATTCTACTTTTTTCTGCTTTGGTCCATATGTATGGAATATACATGCAAGAGGTGTAGGGTATACATTCAGTGTATTCTGAAATGACAGTTTGTCCTTGATGAAGCGTTTATTCGTTTAGCAGATTCTTTTTTCCAGCGCATACATAGAAGTTTTCCTCAGCTGTTGTTTCTTATATAACATATAAGGCAAGACAGGAGGTAAACTACAATACAAAGATTCAGAAAAACATACAATATGTTATGATTTGGGTCTTTTATATTGTTGTTGACACAAGGAAATCTTGTATCGCTGAAATTGTAACTATTGGAAAAAACTATTTTTAGCTTCAAAGGACTTGAACTTTGAACCATGTCTGTACTTTCATTCATTCAGATGTTCACACAGTGAAGGGCGGCTGGCGTTTTCAATGCTGTAAAAAGTGAACGTGTGACGAAATGTAAATCATCTATCATAATATTATTATGCATTCTGTACATGAAGCACTACCAAATAGAGTCCATCTTCGTGAAATGACACATTTTCCCACAGCGCAGGAGAAGAAGGATGGTGTGAGAGAAGGACAGAGGCTGAGAAAGAAAGGAGGAGCTGCTAGACAGGGGAAGCGAGGTAGACAGAACAGTGCAGAAGGAGTTGCAGAAAGGAAGGGAGGTATGCTTTGGGTAGACGAGTTCGGGAAGGAGGGAACTTCTCTCTCCGCAGGTGTTAGTGAGGCAGCGGAGCGGCCTGTTATTAACACCCTAAAATCTGGCAACCTTGATCCTCCCGCAGAGCATGCACTAATTACCCCGCAGGCTAAAAGTAAACGCACCCTCTGACTGCCCCCTTGCTAGACAACACTGCCACGGCAACACTTTCTCACTCAGTTACGGCTCTTTCCCTTGACAGGACATGCTCTGAAAATTCAGCCCCTGACATTGTTGGTGAAAACTTGTGTCGGTGACTGATGTCTTCAGTTGGCTTGAAGCAACAGTTTGGTGAAATATCAAATTTACACAACTTTCCTGTTAACCTGCATGTAGTTGATCAGCCAAGACACGTTTGCTTCTTTAGTTTTGCACCGGTGTTACGGGGCTACTGCAGCTAACAAATAACTAACGCTGGTACCCCCTAATTAGCATAGTGCAAACATGGCTTAATCATCATGCACTTGCCTCAAACGGATACCGAGTTGTTCTGGCATGTGTGACTTCAAAACAAAGGCGGTTTTAAATGATCCCAGATAGAATTGCTTGTGTGGTTTCTGACGCTGGACAACACACTGTTGCCTATAAACATTGACAAATCAAGGGGGAGCTACTACTGTTTTTAACTGTTAGCTTTTGTCCATTTTTTTATAAATTACAATATATATTGTCATACAGTATCAAAAACACAGTAGGCAGGCCTGTTTGAGATTAAGTAACTTCATGTGAGTTGAGGCGATGATTAAGCAAGCAGCTTGCACAGTGCTGAGGATAAGCTTTTGTAACTTTTTGCTACATTAGCATTACAGCTCCAGTGCAAAATTTAATGAAGCAAGATCAAAGCAGTTTGATTGTTTACCAAACTATTCCTTGAAGATTCTCCCAACTAGAAGGTCAATAGAATGGACTTAGGATGCACTGAAGCAATTAATGATTCCCTACCTGCTTATCTTTCTCTTTTTGTCTCGCAAAAGCCCAGAACTCTCTTTACTCTCAGTCACTATCGTCTTTGGATAATGGACTCTGCTAGTTAAGCACTACTTCTGGAGGGTAAAGCTGAGCTTTACTGCTGAGACCCCAAATTCAGCCACTTTGCTTTTGGTTAGAAATGACAGTGATGTCTCCGCATCAGCCAGTCAACCTGGTCATCTCCAAGGTCAGGTACACACAATCAGGCAATTTGAGTTCTTCTTTGGCTGCTCTGACTTGCTCATATTCAGTTAGATGGGTGTGGTAGCTTGCTTCTTGTGCCTCAGAGCAAACTGACCGTCAACCTCTTGAATTGCATTAAACGAAGTGATCTGCAATACTTGTGGCGAACAAAATTGACCACAAATGCAGATATTCTTTTCTTACCATTCACCTTGATCATGGAATTACTATAATTATGTATACATTTACCTGTACACTATATACATTAATAATTATATATTAGACATTTTTTATTTTACTTAAAAGCTGCCCCTTTAGTAAGTTCCAGTGGTGGACGAAGCACACAAATCATGTACTTGAGTTAAAGTAGAGATTCCCAAATAAAATAAAATATCACTCCAGTAAAAGTAGAAGTTCCTCCCTTTAGACCTCCACTGGAGTAAAAGTACTAAAGTATTTACCTTCAAATGTACTTAAGTATAAAGTAAAAGTACAAAAAGAGTAATTCTGGCTCTGATGTCCTGTTATCATTTTTATAACCAGACTGGCTTCATGAACTCATTTCAGGTGAAAGTCCTCCAGCGTCTCTCTTGGTAAACCAGTCTTTTAATAGAACGTCATTAATTAGTGACGCTGACGTCTATTAAAATGATCAGAAGCACAAAACACTGAAGGTAAACAGTTTCCATCAGGGAGAACCGAGTGGCTCTGAAATCACTTTTTACACACAAGCAAAGTTTCAGTTTCAGATTTATTTACAACTTAGTTCCAAGTTTAAGTTGAATAAAAACTGGCTTTAAACTCAGGATCACAGATGAGCTCCTTTACTATGTTGATCTGTAGGCGTCTGTTCATAAACATAAACCAGCCCAAACTCATTTACTATAAAATGAAATGGTGTTTGTAGAAATTCAGAAAAAAGCTGCGTCAGTCTCGACTGCATATGTGGACATATTTCTATATTGAGCTCTATTTACACAAAGTTAGGTTAGTTCATCATTTATGTTGAACAGACTCTCCCAAAGTTTTACGCTGCTGCGCTGACGTTGAACCGCGTGCTGCACTGGGTCGGTATGACCAACAGGTCAAAACCAGCTCTAAACAAAGTGACCGCTGGGCCCTGATTGGTGCTCTGGCTTTGCGCTTCTTTCGTTTTGACATGTTACGTTTTTATACACACAGAAACCAAAAGGAACCACAGATTTCTCAAAATGTAGGAGGAAAAAGTCGGATATTAGACTCTGAAATGTAGTGGAGTGAAAGGAAAAAGTCGTCCAGAACGGAGAAACTTCAGAACAGATACACCAAAAATACTAAAGTACAGAAACTAATTACATTTACTCAGTTACTCAGTTACTGTCCACCACTGGTAAGTCCTAAGATGATTTAAATATATGAATTTTAATGTTTAACTACTAGAGTTCCCAACTTTAAGAGTGGAGACCAAACTGCAGCCTCCAGCAGTTTTGAGGAACTGGATTGCACAAAAAAGATTTAATCTAAAAATTGGTAATAGGACAGCTTCATGCCCTCATTCAGTAGCTTCTCTCTGCATACCACACACCATAGTTTTGGTGCATAAGCACCAATGGCGATAAATGCATGTTTAATGTAGTAGCCATGTTTTAAATTGGATTAGGCTTTTTAAAATCTTGCTGTTGTTTTCATTCTTGTCGTCAGTGTTTTTCTGCGTTTTGCTGCCCCAACAAAAAGTTTGTTAATGTAGTGAGTTTCTTTATTTTTGATTTGCCAGCAACCAACAGCTAGGCCAACAAAGGGCCAGACAGAGGTGAGTTGTAGGCTGTGGTTAAAATGGTAAAAGAGCATCAGAACTAGGGGTGCAGGAAAAAATAGATTCTTAGATACATCGCGATGCAGATGTGAACGATTCTGAATCTATTCATAAATGTCAAAAATCAATTTTCTAAATATTTAATTTATACCGCAATATTGATGGAACGTAAAAAGCTGAACTTCGCAGTGGGAAAGTGCAGCGCCCGGAAAGTCTGAGGCAGCACATACAAAACACACATGGATGAGCGAGAAATCCAACCGGCTCTGCATTAGAAGCCAGGTTAGGCCAGGAGTCACAACCCAAATGTTCAGATGAGCCATTTTGTCCTTTCAACACAGTCAATCCACCTTGGCAGCGTCAACATTTAATGTCCAGTATGTCTCGGTATGTGTTAATGTCCTAGTATTGCTCTGATTTAAGCTTAGCTATAGCTGCTTTCCTCCCGTCTCCTTCAGGAAACGTTTCCTCAAAACTAGAACAGTTTCTTGTAAATTGTCTCTCCACGTTCGGTGTCCACATACTTTTGGCAATATAGTGTAAGTACAGAAGCTGTTGCACTGGGATTTAATATAGTGTTTTGGGGCCGAAACAAAAATGTTTTATGTATTGGTGAATTGTATTGGCAGCTGATGAGAGATGAGATGGAGACTTTCCTCTCATCCAGAATCAAGCTTACGTTTGATTTTAGATTGACAGACATAACTCAACCTCAAAATGTTCCATCACTATTGCAGAAACAGTCTTACCTTCTGGAGTATGATGTACAAAGCCATGCATGTATCGGCAGGTTAGAGTAAATCTGCAAACACAATCATTGGTATCCATACCAGAGATTTAAGCTTCAGCCAACACTGCTGCATGCATATCGACCAAAACAAACACAGACTAATGTACACAGGTCACACACACATGCTCACCCTGTCTAAAGCCAGGACTGGTGCAGATCTCGTTTGCTGTTTCTTAGGTGCTGACAGGATCTCAAATGGACCAGATCCATCAGACGTGCCCAAGTGGAGGCCTTTTTCCATTATGACGAGACCTTGGCCTTATTTGTTGATTCTTGGGCCCCAAAATCATTAATTTCAGTTGTCTGGACAGGGAGAGAAAACGAGAAACCTGAGAAAAAGCCACCACTGCGAATCCCCTCCCTGCCTTTTGGCTTTTTCTCCACTAGTTGCATAACAAATGATGGCACCTCCATTTAATTACATCAGGGCTGTTTATTTATTTACATATGTAATGGATGGTTCTAGAAGGACTGAGCAGGACTGAGAGTGCAACAGGAACAGGAAATGGACCTTCGCAGTCTCAATAGCAGTCTCAACGAAATTCCAGGAAACCTTTTCTCTTTCTCTCTCCTTCACTCGCTAAAAAAAAAGAAAAGGAATAAACAGGCTTTTATTTGTTCTGTCCCCTTCTCTTCATCATCTGAAGGATCTGGTGGATTTTGAAAGCCCATCAAGGACCGCTGGTTATTTTGAAAGCGGTTTGCACAGTCACGGGGGCGCCTCGACACGGGCCGGCATACATCATTGTTTTTCAAACACATCGCCAGGCCAAAGGAAAGAGGGAAGTAGAAAAAAAAAAGGAGAAGAAAGCAAAGTGAGAGGAAGAAGGGATCTGTTCTGCAACTGTTCGCCCGAAGAACAGAGTACACGTTCCGAGAGAGTTTGTTCTGAAAGATGGCGAGATGTTTGTACTAATGCCAAACACATTTAGGCCTTTTTAAAATCACACAATTCTGGCACTCGGCCCACGCTGCCACAGGGACATAGCAGCCGTGCCATAAAATGAAAAACTAAAACAAGCCTGCCTAGTTATTTTTCCCCCTCCTTTTCTGTGTAGGTCTCTCGTTCTTACAGTAAGTGTTTAATATGCAACAGTGACACACTCCCTTGTTACGTTTCTGAGGACTAATGAGCAGGCGTTGTGTTTAATACACAAGAATCTGTACATATCTCTTCGGCCCAATTAAAAGCGACAGATAAATATATAAATAAGTGTAGAAATCACTTACAGCTGATGCTTGGAGGTGCCCTCACTGGCACAGAGGCGTTACTTCAGTCACAATACGACTCTTTCCAAAACACCTCTGACCAGCCGCCTTTCTGCACATGTTCAGCTACTGCATGCAGAGACGTCTTTAGACAGATGCCCGTTTTTACTTAGAGATGTTGTGTTGGCTATAGACTAGCTATGGCTATAGACTAGCTAAGCCGAATCATATGGGGTATCATACATATAATATGTTAATAGCTTTGTCAGTCTAATTAAAGGATAATAGCACCAATATTCCTATTTTTGTGTAATTGAATGGATAAGATGTAAACAAAGTCGTTTACAGTGGTCTGATACGCTCAGTTCTGGAGTTTTAGAGTTGTTCACAATGCTGGTGATGGGTAACAGCCAACTGAAGAGATTAAAAGCTACCTTACAGGCTTTTACATGAATGGTTATGAATCCTGAGACATTGTTTTATGATCATTTTATTATAAAGTTTTGGCCTGAAACGTATTAAGCTGTTCATGGCAGGGAGATACATGCAAGGTTATGAGGCAAAACAGTCCCCAAACAATGTATTTGTTCAGATTTCCCACTATTTTCCCATCATCAACGTTACATATAAAAACTCAGAAGACATAGATTCACTGGTGCACATAAAATTAGAATACAGGCAAGCGCCTATTCCTGTCACCACCCCTGTAAAGGAATCCGAATTAGTAAGTATCTCTAGAAAGAAAACATTTCACGTCAAACTGCTCTAATCACCAATGACTGTTCAATCATTCAATTTTGCCAAAAAAAGGTGGAATTCCCCTTTAAGATCTTTACAAGTCATTCAAAGTGGTTTGATGTGAAATACCCAGTCCTTAGGAAACTTACCCAGTCAGAGGTGTTCACAATGGTGGTGACAGGAACCAGACATCTGGTTTAATGCCTCTAAAAGCTACATAATAGAAAGTTCCTACATGAAATGCTTACGAATGCATTGCCTGATGTCTGGCACGTTGTTTTACGATAGTTTTGAGATAAGAGTCATTCAAGGTCACCATAGAACACTTTATCAGATTTATAGCTAATTTATCATTAACTTTACATTTAAAAAAAACCCTTAAAAGGTGTTTTTTTATGAATAAAAAATAGCTATATTCAAGTAGTAGACATCGTATACAACACATGGTGCTCCTGTCATTACCACAGTAAAGAAATCTGAGTCAGTAAGTTTCTCTACAATTAACCATTTTATGGCAAACCACTCTGAATGATTGTGTTTACACCTCGATGACTGAATTATGCAGAAATTTTCATTTAACTTCAAATTAATTAAATAAATAAATAATCAGAGGAATTCCCCATAAACTGGGCTAAGTTGTGATTATGCATGCTTACTATGGCAGCTTGATGCAATGCATGTAAATAGTACGGCACACAGTTCCATAGATACAAAAAGGAAATAGGCACCCATGAAATATCATAAATATTGGATTAAGTCAGCTCATTTGCAAATATGAGAAAGGTGAATGGTTTAGTGATCGTGTCCAAATATTTTGGTAGAACTGCTGAACAGCATGTGTTGTACACTGCAGACTTTTACCTAACCTTCTTGTCTACCTACATTAGATAAGAAATCTTGGTATAATTACACAGATAGGCATAGCTACTCAATTTACACAGTGCTAATACGTTCCAAGTGCAGGTAGATAACAAGTCCAAACATTAGCTTGGGAATTTATAGCCAACAATCAAAATTGGCACATTTAATGTCTGGAGTCGTACACTTAAGGAAGGACATAAAGGCTTGATTTGGCCCAAAGAAAATACAAGACTTTTTTGAGTGCCTCCACACTTTAAAAAAAAAAAAAACAACAACCTTTTTCACATGATATACTGGAATATTTATGGCCGTAGCACTTTGCCTGGGAATAATATAGTCTGGGACTATTTGTACAGTTTATTTTACAGGTTATTAGGTTATAGTAAATAAAAGCTGTGAAAATGACTTATATGGTGGATTCAGACTGGACGTAAATCACTGAGAAACACCAGTATTAATTACATTCCCACACCCATGTAAGACAAATCCCATTCAAATAGACCTATAAACTGTAGTAATCTGTCGGCGCTTCTGACATGATCTTGATGGCATTCGGTCAGTGTTATATTGCAGGTTTCAAGTAAAATGTTACCCTTTTTTTTGTTTACTTTAGATATGCATGTTGTACAAGCGTACATTTTGCCTCGTCTTTCTGATCATTATATGGACACTGTTAAATTTATTGGCTCGTTTATTTCAGCCATACTGAGCTCTTTAGAAGATTTTTGAAAAATTGCATATTAGCCTTGCAGATGAATGTAGCTTGCAGAAAGTGATCTCAGCTTATTATCTTGGATCATAAAGAGTCTCACAGTGTCCTCTGACAGGCGACGGGACAGCTTTGAGACCAAGAGGAAATGCCTAATATATCTCACTAACGATTTGAGAGGCATTTTGGCCATGAGCTGAAACCTGACCCTATTGTTGAAGTGGAATAATTTAAAGGCTTCTAGAGCAATGACTTTGATGTCAGTGACAATAAAATGGGCTTCAAAAGAGGCTATGTAGGAAGAGGGGGGAGAGAGCAAGATGGAGGGGAATGAGAAAAGACATGAAGGAAGGCACATTAACTACATAGGCAGAGCCAGAGAGGGAGTGTGAGCGAGCAAGGGAGAGGAAGAGAGAGAGAGAGAGAGAGAGAGAGAGAGAGAGAGAGAGAGAGAGAGAGAGAGAGAGAGAGAGAGAGAGAGAGAGAGAGAGAGAGAGAGAGAGAGAGAGAGAGAGAGAGAGAGAGAGAGAGAGAGAGAGAGAGAGAGAGAGAGAGATAATAAGTGTAGTGGAGTGTGCTTGTTGGAATGTCGCTTCCTGCTGAGACCTTCAGAACTTAATTCCGCATCACTGCTGGAAATGCGACACACACACACACACACACATGGACATACATACACACACACACACATACACACACTCACCTCTTTCCGGATCTGTCTAATTAGCTCAATGCTGGCACAGGTGCTGCAGTGCCACGGGGTCAACGGAGGCCAACGACCCAACATCAGGGGCCAATGGGGGAATTCCATAAAATCCAGGAGATATACTCTCAGTGCGGCCATTATAGACTATAGTCTTAAACTATACACTGTGCAGTTATTTAGTGCCTTGAGTTTTGTAGGTTAGTGTTTAATTAAATGAATTAAACGTTTAGATGGAAATTATGTCGCTGAGTTACCACTGTAACAGTTTCAGATCCTCAGATTGCCTAACCTAATTAGTAATTGAAATACAAGGGCATCTAAAGACCTGAGAGGTACTATAAGTGATTATCACAAAGAGTTTCAGGGGCCCATGGTGTCCGTCAGGAGAACATTTGGGCAGCTCATGGATCTCCATTCTCCCTCCTGCCCAAACATGTCACCCAGCTTTTACGACCGCTACTGAGCAGGCCTGCAGCCACCCCCTGGCTTCCTCCCTGTTCTAGCCCTGAGCAGGCCCACAACTGTCCCCCCAGTAATGAGAAGGCAGCCTGGGGGGTTATGGGAAGAGGACTGAGGGTAGTTGAGGGCTGTTAAGGGTGTTGTGAGACTTTATGTCTTTAGGTTGAGCGACCGGGTGTGGATGTAGGACGTACAGAATGCAGGGCATTTTGGAAATTTGGAATTGTAACAAAATAGTAGAGCGTTTGATGTTAAATCACAGAGACAGGGGAAATGGTTTATTTGGCTTTACAGTTTACTCTTAGCGTATTAAAATGCCTAGGAACAGACCTCAGTCACATTTTTAGTATTACTTTGACTGAACAAATGTTTCTGACATCTAAAATAAGCTGTTAATGATTTGAGTTTCGGCCTGCATGTACGGCTGTGCTTGTTCAGAAACTGCTGCTTTGCATCTATCAACAACAGCACAGCAAAGGCTGAGGCAGCATTGTGGATCTGCAACTCAGACAGTATTATTATTTCGGTGTTGTCACTTTACCCAGCACAAAGCGTTTTTCTCACAGTCGCCAGAGCTGCTGCACCTCTAACGAAGAGCCTATAGTGTTTGCAACTCATTGTCTGTTATATGCCTCTAAATTCTTTCTTTCTTTTTGCATCTCCAGTTCTCTGGCTAGAAAGGAATGGGCAGAATGCTATGATTGACAGCTACTCCTCATCACAATAAGGTGCTCCCTCTCTCTGAAGCTCCTCATCTCCAGTTACACGACAAATGGACCCCACTGGCACGACCATTGCACTATGCTCTCACCATGAAGCCTAAAGCAACCTCAAAACCTTACCCACTTCAGCAAAGTGCAGCATCATCGAGCGTAGACTCCCTGTGGATGCTCCTCGCACTGCACTACCACCATCTGGATAACATTTGATGATTATCAGTTTTGCTAGTATTGCTCATGATATGAACCATGGATATAGCCACGCCATATTGTTGTCATTTGAAATGGTTTTTGTCTGCCTTACTGGATCTTAATTGACAGAAGCAGTACAAGACGTTGGCTGTGTCTGAACACAAACACTATTCAATGACAGGTAGACACCCAGAAAGAGTGATGCATAGAAATAACTCCAATGCCTCTATTGTCTTCTTTTGCATTCGTTAATATTTCTTGTGCTCATTACTATAATTTTGATCATTTTCTTTCTGTGGGAAAAGATGCCAACCGCTAACATTACTCCACTAACTCACAACGAGCGGTTGGGGTCTTAGTCGATTTGTAAATAAGCACCTTTTTATCTAAATGCTCAAAGGCTGCCATCTAAGAGCTTCATGAGACAGCATGAACAGCAAGGTGTCAGACACAGCTATGAAGTATTTATTTAGGCAAGGAAGGTCTAAGGCACTTCCATCCGTCCTTCTTTCCAGTTGATCCATTGTTTCATTACAGCTCCGCTCGTACCCAGGATTCATTTCAGTCTTTTCTGTTAAATCTCCTCCATACCTAGCAGTGACGGATATACAGTTGCTCGTGGCAGAAGGCTGTCATAGAAACAAAAAAAAGAGAAACTGCTCACCACTTTCCACTTCTGGAAACATCTGCCTTCACCCAAGTCAGCATGGAAATGTGCTCAAGTTTGGGGAGGAAAAAACATCTTCTTCAACAGACTGAAAAAGACTCCTACTCTTCCTCAGTGCCTATGAGAGAAGCTGCCTGTATCAGTGACCCGTGTGTGTGTGAGGATTTGTGCGTACTCGTCACGAACGAGAACAAAAATAACGACACACATCCATTGCATTATTCTTTGTTTAAGGCATCAATGGTCACCTCTGTGTTTTCCTTTGACAGTGATGTGTTGTGTGCTTTCCAGAGACCCCTCCAAGGAAACACGTCTTTAACTGCTTTGTAATGAGCGCAAGGACTTCCTAAAACACTGACCAGAGCCTTGAACTTCGACCTTGGGATGTAATGTGTCTAATAGTCTATACTTGAAGCCAAAATTGGCTCAGTGGACCAGTTTGAAGATCAAGTTAAAAAGGAAGGAAATCGTAAAATACGGCATCTCATTTTTACACACAACGTGCCAAAAATCTGTCTCTTTTGATAAAATCTTTTAGTAAACTTGAGATCGTGTCTTAAGAGTTCCCAAATCGGCCTGCTCTCAGATGTGTACTTAAAAATAAAAGCACTGCATGGACATATCTACTGGGCATAATTATACCACTGATCCAAATGCAAAACAACCCACATTCTCAGTGGTTTAACCCGAACATCAATTTACAGGCATTTCCCATTAAAAACCACTCCTATTACAGTTCAGCAGAATGTGACAATCCTCAGGATGCATAAATGGCAACGAAAAAAAGCTCATTTTAAACAGAGAAATCAACATTTCTCTATTTCTACAAGAACACAAGTTCACGTCAAGTTCAAAAGTCAGAAAACTGAATATTCTTGCATTCTTATTACATTTATGGTTCTTTTGTCTATGCATATAAGTTTTACATTTAATTGTTTTATTTGAAAGATTTCCAGAGTGTTGCCTCATCCTTACATTGCGAAATGGACAGTGTAAAACTGTTCCCCATTCACAGGAATAGTTTGGTTAAAAAGCATTTGTTGCTAACAAACTGAAAGCAAAAGTACACCACTTAGCACAATGCAAAGGACATCATGCTATTTGGTGCCTACTACCTTCCACTCACTGTGAGCATTCCCATCAGCTTCTCGGTTCACTCGCTTGTCTCCACTTAATTACTGCATGCATTTTCAATGCCACAAGAAGAGGAGAATAAGAATGCATGCAAACTTGAGAGCTGTATGGAAATGTTAATAACATTGAATCTCTACAAAGAGGCGGGAAAAAAGAAGAAAGGTGATTTGCTGATCAAATAGTTTATAATAACATTTTATTACATGAATAACTGAGGCTCTCACTCATTGTCATGAGTAAGAAATGGTGACGTCGATGTTAAAAACTGTATTGCACTGGTCTTTAATGCTCTATTTACTGTTTTGGTTCAGTGTCCATGTTACATTTATTCCCTTCTTACTTTCTTTTTACTTTCTTTTTGTACAGATTGTGAACTGCACAAGTTGTTTCTATGTTTTTTTGTCGAACATTGGTGTCTTCATCCTGCCTGTCTGTCTGTCTGTTGTTTTGTTTATTTCATTCCTTATTTATTTAATCAGAGCAAACATTTAATTTAAACGAAGCAATGTTTGAGTACAGGGTTTCATCCAGGGGGTGCAATAACAGTGAGATTTAAAGTTGTATAGCTTAATGTATGTGTGTGTGTGTGTGTGTGTGTGTGTGTGTGTGTGTGTGTGTGTGTGTGTGTGTGTGATATCTGAATAGATGGTACTTGTATTGTGGCCAGCTGTGTGTTTGAAAGCTTGTGAGGTGTAGATACTCGCAGAATTGCAAACACAGTGAATAAACACTCTTGAATGTTTTGCAGTGACCAGCTTGTCTCTGTGCATTAAAGGTCATTTCCTCTTACCTGGACTGGAATGTCATTATTTTAGTAACACCAGCAGCAGCAGCAGCAGCAGCAGCAACCGGGCGAGAATCGTTCTGAAATTGTTATTCAGAGCAGTTTTAAAGCCAAAGGTCAGTCAAAACCTATTTGATTTATCTGTACAGTAAATATGCTGTTGCTTGTAAAAGACAGCAAGAGATGTTTAGTAAGACACATGCATTTATGAAATTCCACCAGCAGCACCTGATTTCCTTTCATGAAGGATCTGATAAGCTGAACTAGGTACTGAATGGCAACTGTAAATACTAGGCTTCCTGAAGGTGAGCTTTAAGCAGACACAAGTTCGCAGTTTGTTTGTATCAAAGCAGCACTATGTAAGTTTGGGGATTTGGAGACCTCTCTGGCGGAAATAGTAACATGCACGTCTGATTTTAGAGTTGCTTATGAGCGACTTACATTGCTAGATGAAATCGAGAAAATAAACCATCCGTCCTCCATGTGTCATCCACTGCGCTGTCGCTGGACTGCCCCCACTAGTTCCAGCCCATCCAGCCAGACTTTCTTTTGGTCAGTGCTTGACGTCAGTTATTATAGACTTATGGCACTGTTTGAAAAGCTACCACCAAACTCAATGCAGCAGTGCTGAGGGAATATTACAGACTGTACAGCTTGACTCGCGTCATATGAACCGATTTTCTTCTCAGTAATATTATTTCTTTTATTTTCAACAATTCACATCATAAGTTTTAATGTTTATTTATACTGTACTTTCAGTGTTTTTCCAAGAAAATAAATGCCTCTTGCCCGAATAATGAGGTTTCTGAGGTAAAACTTTTTGTACAGTACCATACTGAATTGTATTCACTGTATAGTTTGTATAGTCCATATATTAGTGGTTGACAATGTAGGAACTTTTTCGTAAGACAGGGAATATTTCTCTCTCTCCCTCCCATAAACTCATCCAGATGTTGCCCAACTTTTGCACCCACAGGATTGGGGGGGGCTGTATTCAGGGGGATCGTAGCGGGGGGAGGTGGTATATTGGGCTGTGGGTTGGTGTGTGGTGACTAGAGGGAGGTAGGTATGGTTTGGAGGTGGTTGGGGGGCATTTTGATTAGTGGGAGGAGGTTATAAGTGAGTGTGTGTGTGTGTGTGTGTGTGTGGCTCCGTGGGGGTATGGAAGTAGGGCAGTGGGCAGACTTTGGCTGGCGGTTGGAGCTTCTTGCTAGTTTTTTTGTGGTGTGCCATAGAGGGTGAGGGGATTTGTATGGCATCACTAAAGATATGTGAAGGGGGCTGGAGATACTAGAAATGGGAGGCACAGAGGTGGCAGCTTACAGGACATACCACAGCCATCAGGGGAGCTTGAGGTTTGAGGCAGAGAGCAAAGGAGCTGGCAGAGGATGTGGTGTGGAGTTCGTGGTTGGTTGAGGGGGCTCAATGACTGTTTCCTCTTTTGTGGTAGAAGACATGAATTGACCCATCATCCAACATCTCTCTATCTACACCCACTATAGTGCTGGGACTAAAGATTATTTCCATAATCATTTTATCCTTGGACGTCTAGAGTTATAATCATCATTTTACTACATTACAGCACCACCATTTTTCAAAGTTACATCTATGCAGCAAGTGATTGTTTCTTTTGATATACAACAATACAAGCCATACTTCCCCCAACACTTCCAGTAGTGTGGTGCAATCTGCCTGAATGACTGCGGGTAGGCCTGGGAATTGATTCTCCAATTCCCGGAATTTGGGAATTGAGAATCAACCCCAAAGCTTTAGACTCAATCCCATACCCTGACATTCAAGCTTTACACCCACATGTAGTGTGGGATATTCTGCTGTCACTGTGTAGACGGCCTGTCTGAACCAATGCATCCTTCGACAATACACAAATCAACAGAGGCTGTACTTTACTGTGGACAAAGTTGGAAACAGAAATGCAAAATCTGAAACAACAAAAATGCAAAAAAAGTTGCTTACAGCAACCAAAGTGCTGAAACACTGACATAGACACACTGACAGAGGAAAATCAGGTATGGTTTATCTAGTTTAGTCAGCCAATTAGCTCTCCAAACCGCCCTGCTAAGAGCTGATGTGATATAATTAAACTGACATCTCGTGTTCCTGAGGAACACCTGAGGTGGAAGCACATGAATTTAATATGTCAAGATCAAGATTGTCCTTCATATAATTAATCATAGCAGTGTGTTATCTGTTAAGTATCCTCCTTTGTTATGATGTTAGATCTCCTGTGTTTTGGCTTTGGGAATTAAGAGAATTACATGGAATCAACTGTGGAAATCAACTCTCATGACGCTGAATCAGAGTCAGCTCCACACTGCAGGTATCAGTTGAACACTACTGAACACGTTTTCTCCATCATCATCCCCCTTGGGAACTGGTTTTGTGGACTACCCATTGCAATCCTATTGCACCATAATATCGTCTTCAATGTACATTCAGTGGCATAAGCAACTCTCCCTCTCCTAAACAAACACATACTCTCTCTCACATGCTGTCATGCTACATGAATACACGATAAGGGCGAGTGTTTTGACCGAGTGCTTCGAGACAAACACTCCCCTCAGGCTCTTCACAACACAATGACAATCTCCTTGACATCTCCTATCTCTTTGTCATATTCCCTCAAAACACAGACACACGACGTGCAGCAGTCAGGAGCAATCTACACCATATCACACACCATGATAAGGCCTGCCTACTCACAGGAGCTCATTCAGAAACACGTTACCTGCTTTCTTTATAAACGAAGCAAGGGCTCAAACTCCCTTCAAGCAGATGAGTATAATGAGAGCTTAGACACTGTAAATGACTGCACATACAGGGCTCCTGCATGATATTCATTGCTTTCTCAAAGACCCATTGTGTCCTGAATGGAGGGATTCCGGACATACCTGAATAGCCACTGATAAAAACGTAGCTTACTATCTCACACACACACACACACACACACACACACACCAGGAGAATTTTAAGCCTCTCACAAACTGAGACACGCTATATTAGAATGGTGTTCCTGTTCCATACAGAACGGAAAAGTTGTATCTCTTCCACATTGGGACTATTTGGAGTACAAGCTGTGGGACACCTGTTAAAACTAACCTGACTGGTCTAAAAACAAGGCCTATTTAGGTGCTGATCATAATTTAATCTTGACTATTAATGAATTAATTTCATAAATAGTCTTGTAGGGCTGTCCAAAGGACATTGGATCAGGACCACCAGCTTCTCTAAACCTACCCAATGGGAGAACACGGTTTCATACTGCGTCACTAAATTTCTATAGTTTTTATTTTTTTTAGTAACAGGTGTATGTTTTATTTTAAAATTACACTGAAAACTACCTGCCTTCTTTATTTGTTTGCTGTTTTGTATTTTTGACCATTGTGTTTTGGCCCAACAAGTCAAACTGTGGAGCACCCCAGCTCTGTTCAGTTTAACCGAATGATCAATCATGCTTCAAATTCCCAGATCGGTCCTTTCCAGATGATCGGGGACTTCTGTGTGGAGCAGGATGCCTTCTTATCTAATGTGGATACCGTCGGGTATTTCACAAAATATCTGGACCCCTAATGTATAATATAGCAAATGTATCAGCTCCTTTCTCCCCACTGCTGCCCGGCTCTACAACCAAAACCTCCCCAAGCAGAGACTCAGACGCTCTCCGTCATAAACACACTAATGGATGCACACCTCACTCTATCACAGTGCACTCCATCACCAAGACCTACATCTTCTCCTACCTCTAATTAATATCATCTCTGTCTACTTACTGCTCTTATGTGCTTACTGTGTATTCTGCTGTAACAATGCAGGTTCCCCCCAGTGGGATAGTAAAAGTCTGTCTTATCTTATGTGTTCAGACTCCCGGGTGACTGTGCCGTTACCATTAGGTTTAGTGGAACTGAGAGACTCAACTCTTCACAAATTTAGTGGACGGAGCGTCTCAGGACTTTCTCACCAGATCTCCATCTCCCTCTACGCAGGTCCAGGTGTGATGTTCTCACAGGAGCCCAGCATTTCTCCTCATATCCTCTCATACAGCTCTGCTCGGAGACGGAGAAGCAGCTACAGCTTCCACACACGCGGGTTAAAGGTCCGCTGCTGCACTGTAGTAGCCCCGGGTCCTTTATGGGTTTATTCTGGGGAGGAGAGAGAGGCGCTTTGTTCAGCCCGTTCCGCCCAGGTTTACAGTCAGTGCTCAGTTCTAATGGGACCCCTGACCCGCTCTCGGCTCTCTGTGCGGTGCGCCCTCCTGCTCTTTATCATCAGCCTGTTGTTGTTTTTGGCGCCGCCGTGTTTTATTTTGAGATCGTATCTGCGCATCTGAACAGAAGCTCCCGAAGGCCAAAGCAATCGACTGTGAATCAGATGGTGCGCTATATGGGCAGATTGATCAACTTTTCGACTGATTGATTGTTTTTTCAGCGTTGTGTATCATGTTTTCATTTTATTTCGTGTTGTTTTTATTGTTATTTATTTATTTCACCTTGATTATTGTGACATTTAGTTATGGTTTATTTTTTTGTGTTTCGTTTTGATTTCGTACCGAACAGGGCGACAGTCCTGAATCGGCCCCCGTCGTCGTCTTTAGCGGCGTGTGTCGGTCTATTAGCGGCTCCTGCGCTCCTCCTCTCACCTTTCCTCGTCAGGCTCGCGCCCTGCGGGGGGCGGGGCTCTGCGCTCGACTCCTCGGCTTTCCTCCTCCGCTCTGGCCGCTGTGTGCGCGCGCGCCAAGCGCGAGGCTTATTTGTTTGTTTGCCCCCACGCGCGTCACAGGCTCGAGGAGCTGCGGCTAGTAGGGCGCGAGAGCGCAGGTGACGCAGCCGAAGCGGCCCGCGAGGGTTTCCACACCTCATTTCGGCGGGGTGGGTCATACAGAGCTGTCGGGTTAACGTTTCCCACCCGTTTTCCGACGTGTCCCGCCCTCCTGCGCTGGGATTGGCTACCTGTACCTCGCCTCCGGTGAGAGGATTGGTTAGTAGTTCTTACTCCAGTGGAGAGACCAGCGTTTATAATCGTTAAATGGCTTTAGTTGGTTTCAGTAGTTTAGTTGGAAGATACAAAAACACGAAAAATAACATTTAAAATTTAATAAAGTTGACACACATACTACAAAACCTAAAACTATATAAAAAACGACATTTGAGTCCTTCAAAATATCATAAATGGGCGTTTTGGTCTTTCTTAAAGGTGTTTCTTTTAAAGGCCGTATTAGTCTGGCCAGTAAGTGTTGGTCCAATAAGGCGAGATCAAATTTGGGGGTCCTGAAAGTTGAACGTGTGCATGTAAGATGCGCTCATTTAATCGCGAAACGATCGTGGACTAAGTGTCATTATATAAGTAGCATATTGCGTCACTCTAAGTTAAATTTAGAGCCGGAGAAAATAGAAAACTCTAACCGCGCTTGGCGGCTGCGGACGGCGCCCTGCTCGGGAGTATGAACTTGTAGCCAATCCCAGCGCCGGAGGCGAAAACTACGAGCCAATCCGGGAGCAGCAGGCGGGGCCTGCCGGAATACGGGTGGGGAAAAATCAATATAGCTCAGCGTCGTTTCCACAGCGCCTCTAAAACTGGAGACGGTCTCCTTCAGCGCGTGGTTTTCGGACGCACTGGCCTCTTTGAGTGTTTCTCACCGCACAGCCGGCTCTGCTGGACACCCGGGCTCACTTATAGCAGCCGTTCGGAAGAGAAGAGCACGGGCAGTGAGATGTTTGGCGCGGAATGGAGGTCCAAACAGTGACGGAGATACCCACGCGGATCTTTTAGCAGGTAGAGAGCCAAACACGGGGGTCAGCACCGCCTCATCACCCTGGGATTTACTCACTTCCCTTCACTGCCTCGTTCAGTAGCATCTCGCCAGCGAATACGGATCTTTGGCTAAACTTTCCATGGGGACCGACTGAGGAGAACCGGCTGCAGAGACACTGCGCTGCCTGGGAATGTATTTTCCCAGTAAGTGAAAATCCTTGGATTGCTTTGGGAGACTGTTTCCAGCCTGACTGCGAACTCGCGGCGCTTCGTTTGGGAATTGCAGCGCCTCTGGGGTGTAACAAGCTCGAGAAGGTGGGATACTCGTAACACAGGGACTTGCTTTGGAATTTAGCATCTGTAGCCATCACTTGTAAGACGCTCCCTGACTCAGCCGCTTCCATAGTAAGTCACCTTTCTTGCTCTCATGCTCAGCTGCTTGCCTGATTCTTGTCACTGTGGTGTTTTAAGCCGAGCTTGTTTCGAAGATGCCGATAAAAACTTCAGCCTTTCCCGGCGCGCGCGTAAACGCCGGAGTCTGGCGGAGTTTGGCCCGGAGTTCAAGCCTGATGGGTGCAGGTTTGGGGGGATCCGACGATCACCGCTACTGTAAACCCATAACGTGCGTCAGAGCTGAATGTCCGCGGTCCTCAGTCCCGCTGCTGCGGCCAGGCGGGGGCTGCGAGGCTGTTAGGTGCCCTCATTTCAGACCTCGCTGAAAGGGGTCCTGCCAACTCGACCACAGCACTGAGCTGAAGGTTTACGAACATCACGAAGCTAGAAGAATTTCATGTGCAGTCCAATTGGTTGTGGCTGGCGCCCCCTACTGGCCAGCGCGCTCACAGAGGTGATGGGGGCAGCTGCGCCCCGAAAAGGCGCTAAGGCAGATGGTGTTGGTCTTGAGCCTCAGAGCAGGGAAGCGTCCTCAGCGCTCAGTCTTCCAGCTCGGGCTCCTCATCATTTATTCAGATCACGCTGTTCGTCGTGTTCGCTCACAGCGCTGCTCGTTCAGCAGAATAAGCCGCGGAGCTGGACTGAGAGCTACCCTGGAATCCTGGAATCCTGGAATCTCGGTTCTAAAGGCGTAATATTTCGACATTGTGTTTATCATATAAAATCTTGAACTCATAATTCGGCCTGTTTTTAACAGGGTCTGCGTTTAATGCGCCAGTGCAAACAGGACCCCGGCACATGGCTCTAAGACCACCGGGCTTAAAACCTGTTGATTATCCCTCTGATACCGAGCAGCTTGAGCGCAGGGATATTTCTACACATGCACCGCACAATCAAATGAACGAAGCTCGCAGATCGCCACCCTGTCGTTTTACTCGGGAAAAGGTGTGTATCTGGGCAGCACGTAATGAATAGGTGTATAGGACGCCGGGCTGTGGCAGTGCAGCTGTGAGTGCACATCTGGGCGTTTTGCGGCTGTCCGTATGTCAGACCGGTGAGTTATATGAATGAATTCTGCCCCTTCGTTTCCATATGAATTCAGTAGTAGTGATGAGTCACTAATCCAGGCTGCGCGCGGGTCTTTTCACACTCCCTGACCGTCCACACCGCGAGAGCCTGCGGCTGTTTGCGCCGCCTCAGTCCACAAAGGTCGTTTCGTTGACTGAAGCGACGTTAAATCGACGTTATTCTCAGCAGCAGATGCTTCAGTAGAGTTGCTCCCTAAAATAATTTGAGACACATTTATTAAGATTTTTTTTAATTGGATGTAATAATAGTAATAATGATAGATTAATATAAAGGGGGAAAACACTGCGCTGGAAAATAATTTATAGTGCGTTATTTTTTTACAATTAAGTTAATATGATAACAACTTTAATAATAATATATAAATAATAATTATTATAATAATTATTATAATTTTAAAATTATTATTATAATTATTATTATTACGTTTTTACCAAAAATCCAGCTGCTCGGCTTTTGTCCTGGACACGAGATCTTTATGAAATAAACGTGAACAAATGAGCAGAAATTCCTTCTCGGCGCGGTCAGGCTGGGGGGCTGCGAATGAGCCGTCAGCAAGTTTAAAACGGCTAAAACGAAAGCATGTGCTGGTGGAGGGCTGCAGGCTTTGGCGGGGAGAGTGGGGGCTATTAGTGAGACCCCCAGACTGGGGAATAGCTTGGCGCTCTCGGTGGCTCTTCATTCATTTAGACTTTCCCATCAGCCGTCGGTGGGAACTTTCCACGTAGTTTAGGATCCCTAAACGGGGAAAAGCGGGAAAACGAGCGGCATGTCCAGCAGAGTGAGACTCCGCTTCAGGCCAGGGTCTTTACGGCAGGATAAGACCCTTAAATGACGAGTAAAATATGGAGACAGAAAACATGAACTTTATAAATGTGCTGAATTATTTTTGCACCTTCAGTCGTTTCTGCATACCTGGCTCTTCATCCGTCATCAGGCGGACAGTCGAACAAATTCAGCCTTTAAAGTTTAAAAAAAGCGAGTAAGCAGGTGAAGGTGGAGTGTCGAGTTCAGTGAACTTCAAATATTAAATTTAACACGTCATTTTTTTCTTCTGTTAACTTTATAATATTAAGTTAATAAACTTAAAAATGTAAAATTAGCATGTTGAATTTTTTCCTGTTTCTACGATCATCAAATGGGGGATTGGAGGTCTGAACACATTACTGCTTCCTAAAAACTCCCACCTTTACTGCCTCCTTCCCAATCACTGATCGATGGAAAGATGTGGGACATCTAATAGAGCCTAATTCAGAACGGCTAGACATAAAAACGGTTTCAAGAATTAAAATCAGTATCCTTAAAAGTTTATAGTGTAGGCCTGAAACTAAACCCTGCTGTCCGTCATGCACTAAACACTGAAAGTGCTGCTGTTCTAAATGTGCAAGGGTCAGTTTCCTGGACAAGGATTAAGCCTAGTCCTTGACTACACAGCATTCCGAATGGAAATTCTCCACGGAAAATGAAAATTTAGTCTGGTACTAGGCTTAATCCCTAAGTGGGAAGCCCACCCTAAATGCAGTTGTACAAATATCCTCCGCTCGATCCCAAGCACGCATTGGCTGGCCTGCTTTGGACTGGACTGCACAAGCCAGTTTTGCCTCGCCATCCACCCTTCAGGATGGGATTCAGCAAAGGCTTTCACGCAGGCCAGCCTCAGAGGAATCCATTAAAGGACGGCTGGCGCGTTATTCATTTCAAAGTGGGCAGGGTTACAGGTTTCGTTGACCTGCAGTGACTAAGTATGGGTATTGTCTACCGCCCAGTCCACACACATTTCTATCTTATGCAGACTTCCATTAAATACATAATACATCTTACATGCTTTCTGCTTAACAGTGGTCCAACCATAAACTACCCATCTGCTTGCTGCCATCAGGCTGCTTTTTGTTGGAATTGTGCAGATAAAAGTTGTAACCTCAAACATTTTCTCCAAAGGTTTGGAAGGAGAATGAAAACCACCCCATTGATCTTGCTTGCAAAAAGCAGTAAATCACTAAAAGTGCCTATTTATGCAAAATATCAGATATCTCCACATTCTTTGTTCTCTGGTTAGGGAGGCCATTTGGTTCGTTGGTAATTTAGAATGATTAAGCGAAACGAAGGGGGGGGGGTGCCGTGGGGGCTGCTCAGATTTGCAGTCCAAGCCGTGCTGGACACAGGCAGTAACGGGCCAGCCTGCACACTCGGCTGAGGGGCTGGAGGCCGCTTAGATCTCCTGGGCTGCATGTCCATTAGTTTTATGAGATATGTGAGCGAGGCTAGGCCCTTCAGGCTGAAAGGCCTTAAACTGCACAACTGCACATATGCACTGTAGACTGACCCGTGCACAAGGGCGCCGGCCATCGTACACAACCACAATATGCAGCTTCCACACGTTACGCAGTACTCACGAATCACTAATCCACATACGAAACGTGGGATCCGTCACAGGCTTTCACGGTAAAAATGCAAAGCCACTACAGAGGCATGGACATGCAGTGTGTTCTTGCATATGAATAATTACAGTAAAATTAGGGATGGGCAATATGACAAAAATACAATACACAATAGATCAAGACTGTTTCATGACGCATGATCTGCATCTTGACATTTAGGTCAAACAAGCCACATAAAAAAAGGCATTAAAAATTATTATGAACTAATATAAATATATACTAATATAAACTAGTACTGATGGGTATCGGAGTCGAGCCAGTATCAGCAGAAAATGCTGGATGGGATTTCGGAGGGGAAAAAGAATAAAGCTGATCCAAAACAAATCGTTCTGTAATAGGCCATGTGATGTATTGATAGCTGTGTATTTCTTCCTCCGGGGTAGTAGACGGTCACTAGTTCACCATGACGGTATCCTGCTTTAAGACGCTTGTGTTCAGTGAAGTGCTTCAATTCCAAATAGCTCCTTTTAAAGCTTAGTAGCTTTAAGAAAAGGTTCCAATATCGGCTTGGAAAAGAAAAATTAGTAGTACCATGCCTTCTTTTCTACTTATGCTCTCTTTAAAATGAGTGTTTAGCCTTTTCTATTCACTGACCACATTCAGAAAAGCGAGGGATGAGCCATAATTTATCATGACAATAAACATAGTAATTCTGCCCATCCATAAGTAACGGGCCTAATGTTGTGAGTTGAACTAGGCAGGTGTTTGCGTGTCTATGATAAATGACCTGCTTTCTCTGTTCTCCACAGAGCTGCTCTTGCAGGATGATCTTCAGAAGCAGGCCAGTCTGCTCGGGCTGTGTCGGAGCGATGGATGCGCGGCATGGAGTGATGGCCATAACCTTTCTGGCCTTCTTCATGCAGGTGGTGGTGGAGGCTACCTCATGGTGGTATGTGTCTATTTATGGGCTACATACACTGTCTAAGACAAACATGACTCTGTGTGTGTGTGTGTGTGTGTGTGTGTGTGTGTGTGTGTGTGTGTGTGAGACTGTGAGGCTGGCCAGACAAGCTGCAAAACCAGACGAAGCATGGATAATGGACTTGACCATACTAGATGAATCCGCTCTCCTTCTCTCCCCTTCTTTCTTTCTCTCCCTCTCTCTGTTTCTTTGAGTGCTACATTGTGTCTTAAGTTGGTGTGGTTCCATCTCTTGGTGTCCCACCACATATGAGCTCGTTCTAAAAAAAAAGAAAGAGAAAAAGAAAATGAAAGCCTCCCTCCAACATGCTGACTTTAGCACATACACGTTGCTCACATCTGACTTTTTCCCCCTTCTTTATTTTCTTTTCCCCTGCATTGCCAAACCAAAATGATGAATATTATATAAAACATAGAATGCTGTGGTTTTTGAATGAATTTCCAAATATGTGCCAGCACGAACTGTGTAGGCTCGCTTTTTGGTGTGTGTGAGTGAGTTTCTGTGGGCTTGTCCTTCCTACTTCCATTAATAGTAAAAGGCAAAATTGGTCTGCTCGGTTCCAAATATCAGACAAACCAAATGTATTTGTTAGAGGGGGGAAAGATGCTTTTGCTGATTACTGGGTATGTTTTGCTCAATATGTATTACTGCAAGGCCTACTTTGGTTTCCAATATTGTGCATTTGAGACGTTCTTAACTCTTTTAACTAATGGAAAAATGAATTGCTCGCTATAACTTCATCCAAAGGCTTTCAAAACTGAAGATTCAGGGAAAATGGTAATTCTTTTTTTTTTTTTTTAAATTCCAAAATACAGTTTTTACCCTTTTGGTTTCTCTGTAGTCTCAACAATTCCAGCTTTCATGAGTTCTGCAGTGACGCCTGAATCCATTACAGTTTCTTTGTAGGGTGGAATGAAGCAAGCCTGCCTGGTTGCATGCTTCATACACAGGCAATAAATCCAGCCTCGTCACATCTCTAATTACTTGATTTGCTGGAAGAAAATGAATGGACTTGTATTTGAAACAGGCTCGTCTTCCCTGAGTGGAAGGGCTGATTTCATTGCCTTTTTCTGCATGTTTACTCTTGCTGCATATGATGCCCCCCCTCTGCATCTCTTCAGACACACTCTGCTCACGGGACAGTATGTTACTTGACAGTGGACAAAACAGAGCTGCTTCCTTCTCTCATGCATGTATTATCAGTCCTGTCCTCAAGTGCCCAAGGCACAGCTGGTATATGAACTAGGCCCCCACTGATATAAATATTGTCATTAATACCATTTTTAAAGAGCTAAAAATCTGGTAACTGATTCTATTACTCAGTATAATTAAACATCTAATATTGCAGTTAAAAAGTACTTTACAGACTGGTCAGTTGTCAACTGATAATTATATCGGACAATTATAATCAGTGTATTTGAGAAATTGCGCAACTTCCACAATCTTGGAGTGCTGGAGCTGCCCAGACCTCTAAGCTCTTTTGACAGTTTCATTATTTTTCATTACTTCTCTTTGATAGAGTAGCATTTTGTGACATTAATATAATGGTAACGGTTGGATTTGGATGGGTTTTACATGTTTTTCATGTGAGTTAAAGTGTACCAGTTCAGCCGACATCGTTATAATGAAAGCAAGCAAAACCTGACTGCTGACTTGGCAGCCTCTGAAACAGTCATGTTGGAGATCCAACCAATCTGACCATTTAAGTCCCCGGAGTATCCATGACTCTGTTGGGAAGTTACAGTGCAATGCATCATATTATATCAAATTGTACTGCGGCACATGTACTGTATCTTATAGCTATAAGCATAACAGGGATGTTAGCTTGTGATTAGAGCATTAAATTACAATTACTAATATATATATATATATATATATATATATATATATATATATATATATATATATATATATATATAATTAATTACACTATAAAGCATAACTTTTTTCACATATTTTAATTTCATACTGTACTTTGTGTGTATTTACTCCCCGCTACTCTGTACAATTTAGTAACTTTGTTCTAATCCATTGTGATAGCAAGGTAAAATGTTATGCTTGTACCAGTAAATCAGTGAAACATAGTTAATTTTGTTTAACCAGTGGACGCATTGATTTGGCCTTAATGTGAACCTGAGCCTCAGTCCTGTGGTTTATCTTTGAATTTCAGTGCTGTGCTTTTGCCAGCTACAGGGCCAGATTCTGCTTTCTTAATCCCAAATTCCACTTTTCTGTCTGAGCCTCTTAAGACCAAGTAAGACTACCCCTAACTACCCAAGATAGGAGATTCCCTCTATAATGTGGATAACGATCCGGATGATCTCTTTTTACAACTAGCTAACAGCAGACAACTAAACAAGAATGAGGGAGACTCTGTGTGTGTGTGTGTGTGTGTGCGCGCATATTGAATCCCTGCTATATTCTCTGAATGCTCACACGTGCTAATGATTTACTGTGTCTAAGAAGAGAATTGTTGGGGGCACTCTGCTTCCCCCTGCTATAATTTCCACAGTGTATCATATTTCCTAGTGGACTAATTGTGTGTGTGTGTGTGTGTGTGTGTGTGTGTGTGTGTGTGTGTGTGTGTCTTCCAGGTCTCTGGCTATGAATCCGCTGTTGATTCCTGAAGCTTACATCATAGGAGCTCAGCCTCTGTGCAGTCAGTTGGTAGGATTGTCTAAAGGCCAGAAGAAGCTATGCCAGCTGTACCAGGACCACATGCAGTACATAGGCGAAGGAGCCAAGACGGGCATTCGCGAGTGTCAGTACCAGTTCCGTCACCGCCGCTGGAACTGCAGCACTGTGGACAATTCCTCCGTGTTTGGTCGTGTCATGCAGATCGGTGAGTGTTTTGGCTGCAGTTTGGATCCAGAACTGTTAATAAAGCAATAAGCCAGGAGAGGCGGTGCATTTTAACCACAGTTAATAAGTGAAACAAAGTAAAACTCCCTTAAACTTAGCACAAAGGCACAGGCTTAAGAGGTTAATTACTTTTATAAATATTGGCAAAAATATGTAATAAAATCACCACTGAACATATTCAGTCAATAATGTAATTAATTTATATATAATTGCTATAAACAGTTCTTCCACAGTTTGTTTACTGTAGGCTTTGGATGTCCAGCAACATACCAGTGAAATATCAATTCAGGTTTTACTTGGCGTGCAGAATTTTATGTGTGCGATCCCGTGTATTAAAATAATAAGGCACAAGAAGCTGTGTGTTGTGCTTTTAGGCACAAGGCAAAGTGTTTTATAAGATGGCGATAACATCAGATGCAATGAAATTCACTAAATAATTTAATTAGGAATAATAATCACAAAAAATAACTCGTCCACCATGAAATGTACTTTGTTTACAGTGTGCTATTACTGCCAATCACCTTTCAACTGCTGAAAGAAGACAACTTTCCGTCGCCAATCATTGCACCTATTTTATTTTCTGTCTTTTAATAATGTAAATATCATAGTATAACCTTGTTTTAATATCTAAATGCAGAAACCTACAACGATGGTGGTCTTGCATCAAAATAAGATTTCTTACATTGTCTTAGCATTAAGCCAACAGTGGAGCAAATTAGTTTAATACTACAGACAGACTGAACCAAAAGCATTGACATTTACAGTATGCAAGGCATTCAAGTAATATTCTTTACTTTGCTTTGAATTCTTCAGTAAATACTGCGGTTCTGTGTCTATTATAAAGGAGGAGAAGGTTAACTCGTTTTATTGATTTAGTGTTTTTTTTTTTTTTTTTTAATTGATTTAGTGATTCATGAGCACAACATAACGGCCAGTTGAAAGCATTTTTTTTTTTTTTTTTTTTTTGTGACAACACATTAACACAAAATTCTGTTACTGCGAGGCGGTTATAGATGTGCATATATCAAATATTTTACAAAGGGCTGCGGTTCAGACCTTTAAGACCAAAACTACTTATTTTTATGACTATTTTGCAAAGGCATCCAGATTTTAGAACCAGTTTCTAAACTCTAGGAATGTCTTTTGAATGTCTAGGAATGTTTTTGTTCAAAGTATCTTCGGTGACATTTCTGACCAATATTGAAAATACGAAAATGTTGCTAGATGCTAGATGGAGTATGAGGCACGCTCAAATGCCCATCTGCAAAACCCATCCTATACACACATTTCCCGTTGTTGGCCTGTTGGGTCCGTTTCAAAATACATGAGAATTCTCCCGACATCACCACATTGGCTTAAATGTCCAACAGTGGTATGTAAGCTAGACTTTTCCCTGTGTCTCCACTGCTCTAAACAGACAATACTGATTCTTTACCCCATCAGTCTAAACCTACCAGCCACATCTTTGGCTACCAGCCACATCTCTGGCACTTTCATGACACACACATATTAGGTGCAGACTCCATCATGACCTCCCAAAGGTTCCTCTTCCAGCCCAGAGGTTTGGAACTGTTGGAGATGTTGTCTCATGCACGGCATGCTTCTTCAACTTGCGCAGCACTCCAGAATGAGATTAATGGCTTATCGTGGCCGTAGTAATGGAAGGGATCTAAGTTGTAGCCAATACACAAGACTACTTGGTTTGCTCTGGTTATTGTTTGTGACCTGTGGATGCTGATTGAGCTGGAAGGGGGTTGCGCCTTATGGTCCTTCTCGAAACGCACTGCTCAGAACTGCAAATCTAAAAAATTACATGTAATATTCTGTCATAGACTTCTGACTCGAAACTGAGCCTAATCCCTTTTTTCTCTTTACTTTTTAGTATGAGTATGGAATTGATTGAATGCTGTTTTGTACATAGATTTAGTCAAATAATAGAGGAAACTCCTGTCTTAATAAATAAATTACACTTAAATTTGACATTTTCTTTAGTTTTTCTTTTTATTTAGTTTTTTTCATCTTTGTTTTTGATTTCAGTGAAGTTTCCGTTAGGCTGCAATAACGCTTTTAGTTTTGTTCATATTTTCTGAAAAGTACATTTTAATTTAGTTTTTAATATTGCGATGAGCACTAGAATAGAGCAGTAGAATTAACACAACAGTACACTGAGCCCATCTCATCTCCAGCTTTCTTTAAAGATAGAGCCAAGCACGAGTTAGTTTTAAACTCCTGTTTGAACATTGAAGAAAAAAAGTCATTCATTTTCATGTTTTTAGTTTTTTAAATTACATTTAACTAGTACATTTTTCACTGCTAGTTTTAGTTCATTTTAGATGACCGTAATTGTGTGTGTGTGTGTGTGCACACAGTCTATGAATATACAGTGTAGTTGTTTTATATCTGCAGAGTAGTGGGTTTTCCTTTTTGGGGGCAATGTCTACTTAATGCGATGAGGGTGCACATGGTATTGCTCATTTTTAGCAGCTGTGGTCAAGAGGAATACTTTTACGGTGAGGTCTGTGAATAAATCAAAATGGAGACTGCCTCCAAATGGCTCTTGCCTGACACTGAGAGTGGTGAGTAATTGGGTTTTGTCTAAACATATCTCTGATACTTTGCTCAGAACTAACACAGAAGAGTGCCTCCTAGTCTTAGCCCTGCTAGTGGAACAGTAGCCGAGGTGCTAGCTATCATTTTGTCTCTAATGATGTTGAATTGCTGTCAGGATGTTCAGGCTCGCTTGGTGAAGTCACTCACGCCAAGTGCACCGAGCCTTGGCGGACCTCGGTGCAAAATGGTGAATTTGGAGGAAAACGATCTGAATGCCACATCAGCAGTCGTAAAGGTGGTTATGCGGTGGCGTTTTTGACATTTACAAGCTAGCACAGACCTCGCTGCTTTGGAGTGACGTTGAGTTTGACTCAGCTTTCCACTTGTACACATCTGAAATAGTAAGTGACTTTGGTCAGCCTAGCTAAGGGCTGTAAGATCACTCAGATCATTTATTCTTTTTAAAATTAATTGGCAAAAAATACAACGACATGTAGGTAACCTAACTTGTAATATATATTTAATACGTATCCTAATATACATTTTTACCACTGAAGTGTTTTTTGTTTATTTTTTTGTTTTGTTTTTGGCATGTCATGTTAGGTCTATCTGAATTTGTTCGTTCTAATCTAGGTTGTGCTTACTTGCTAAACAGTGGTTTGCTGATTGTGGTTAGTTGCATAGAGGTTTGCTAATCCTTGGAGGATATCTACTTAAGTGACTGCCAACTTTGGGCAAGAAAGCACTATTAAAAGCATGACTCATATTGAAGTAGGTGTAGAATGTAAAATAAATTGGTGTAACCAGCATGTTGGGCCAGAATTTTGTGGTTTGTGGCTGGCTTAAGGGGGGGTGGCCTGTCTGAATGTGATCTTTTGGATGTGATCGTGAGGCTTTTTGATTTATGGATGTCAGTACCACATATGTACTAACCAAGGTTAATTACTTCTTTTTACCAAAAAGGAAGAGCTCTCTTCATGCCGCACTGTTGGCTTTGTTGTTGACATAATTTCCATTAAGTATGCAATTTGGACCACCATTCGCAATGATCTTCATAGCTGTCCTTTCCAACAGGTGGAGAAATGAACTTGTCTTTATTTCAGACTCCTCATGGTCTGCTTTTTACTTTGAGGTCACCACCAACTTGGCCAAGTTGTGTTTTAAAACAAAAATCTCTAGCTGCATCTCAACCCAAACTCTATTTCAAATGATGGAAATCCCACAGAGATCTAGCAGGCCCAAGAAACTATCCACTCTTGTCTACCTCAGCTTGTCCTGAAGATGGATTGTAGACATGGTGCCCTGACCCAGGTTGGCAGCTCCTGGTTTTGGTGAGGGTTGGGTCATAGGAAAATGGAAAGGGTGTCAGGAGGGGAGAGAGAGGAGCCTTTTTGAGGATAGCATGCATCTCAGCAGTTGTTATGAGGCCCATCTTCTTTAAACCTTTCTAAAATTGAGGAAAAACGTTGTAACCTCTGCTTTGCCGACCCTTCCACAAGAATCTTTCCATCTGGATGACATTGATTCTCTGTCTCTCTCTCTGTCTCTCTCTCTGTCTCTCTCTCTGTCTCTCTCTCTGTCTCTCTCTCTGTCTCATTTCATCGCCTGCATTGTTTTAGACTGGAAGGTGTCTTTACTTTGTTCAGCTGTGGGTCAGGAAGCTGCCTAAATCCTTGCTATTGCCTTGCATTCTAAATCCCGTGTCTGTGAAAAACCTGCTTCTTATAATGGGCCATTATTAGGTCTTTTCAAAAGTAATAGACTCTCTGTAAAGGAGCATAGTCTTAAGTGCAGTGTACCTCATATATGATCTTCCTTCTAATGCTGGAAAGCCTGTGGTCTTTTGGGTATCCCTCAGGCATAATATGAAAATTGCCTCTGAATGGTTGTGGATTGGGGTTGTTAAAGGTCCCCCTGTAAATGGAGGCCCCTTGCAGGCTGCCTGAAGGTTAGAATTGCTATTGCTGGAAAAAATGTCCACCAGCAGGGGGCATTATCACATTTCTGGAGCACCTGTGCGCCCTTGGGCACACAGCTAGATGTACAGTATGTGAGTAGAAGACATCCCTCCAAATGCATGGCCCCACTTTGGATTTACTGCCAAGTGGAGTCTTCAGCAAGCCTGGATTTCTCAACATGGATGGATGTGTGTGTAGCCCCCATGGGCAGATGGCCTGATGAAGGCTTGGATTCTGTTTTCTCTTGGACTCCTTCAGGCTTGCGGGCATTTCTGCATAATGAGTTGTCCACATGGTTCCATTGCATAATGACTTTGAGGGACGCAGTTCTACAAGTTATCTGATTGCCCTTATCGTTAATCATTGCAGTGGACGCTCCAGAGTACAATGTGGCCAACAGGCTCATCTAAAGTACTAAACAGACATGTACAGTGCATTATGATCTGAAGAAACTCAAGAGATCGAGATTACACTTTGTCCACACAAATATAGTACCTGCGGTTGTTATCAGTGCTGCTCCAAGTGTCTCTACTGCCAAGTGTAAAATTAACCCTCATCTGTGTTACTTTTTTGCCCTCCCCACTGAGACATGATTCTTACACATTTGAGTCAGCTGTATGAACTAGGCATTCAGAGATCCCTGATCCACTGGCCTAACTCTCTATTAAAGGTCCAAACTATGAACTTGTGCCTATGAAACTATAGACATGTCATTTTCATAGCCTGTAGCACTAGAGATTGTGTAGACTATACAGATCACTTTTAGGCACTCTTAGGCTGATTAATATCAGTTAACGTCACTAATAGTTTCTGTGGTTGTGGTAGCTATAAATTTAGCTGAACTGACCATCTGTTATGTTTTTCCTCAGTGATTCCAATCATAGAGCAATTGAAAGAGGTGCAAATGGCAAAATGTTAGGTCTTATTTTGAGATCACCCAGTATTTGCTGTATGGCAGTGTAATTTTTTTGGTGCATTATTATTTTGGTTTACTTGTTTACTCTTGTGTACCATTAGGTTTGCAGGGTTGAGTCTCCATTTATGCTCAAATCATCAGTTTGTATTCTTATGGTTGGGGAAAGGGGAAAAAAATGAGGCTCACAAAAGGGGTAAGAATAGCTATATTATAGGAAGGGAGTGAGGCAAGAAGTGAGGCGGGTGTGCTTAGAAACACATTGCAAGTCTTCATTAACTGGGCTCTTTAGCCTTGTTTGAGTTCTTTTATGCAGTGGATGTCCTAAATGGAGCATGTCATAGCTTTTCAATATGATATGTAGAGTAGTGAAACCTCTAACAAAAAGACATTAAAATTTTATTTACATTACTAATAACGTCAATATATTGGTACTAAATGTGTAAAAATGTGTTAATCGGTCTCATTCACCAATATTTTCCACTAATATCTTTCATAAAAATGTTAATGGGTCTTATTCACTAATATTAAATTAATTATTAATGAATTATTCATTAAAAGGGTTGGTGAATGAGGCCCATTGTTCTTTGTTAATACGTAATAACCTCTGACCGTCCCCTTTCCATAGCTCCCCTGTTGAGCACAATTTTTTGTTGTTGTTTTTGATGTATAGGAAGCCGTGAAGCTGCATTTACGTACGCCATCAGCGCGGCAGGCGTGGTGAACGCAGTGAGCCGAGCCTGCAGGGAGGGGGAGCTATCAAGTTGTGGCTGCAGCAGAGCAGCCAGGCCTAAGGATCTGCCCCGGGATTGGCTCTGGGGAGGTTGTGGAGACAACCTCAACTATGGCTACCGCTTCAGCAAAGAGTTTGTTGATGCCCGTGAACGAGAAAAGACCTATGAAAAAGGCTCAATGGAGAGTGCACGACTATTGATGAACCTCCATAACAATGAAGCAGGGCGGAGGGTAAGCTATTGCTTTTATTACTCTGTTAAACAAGCGTGGGAAAGTGTGTCTGCAAATTAGATCATGCTAATCAGATATCACTGACTTTATGCCAGCACTGGAGGAATTAGGAGTCCTGGGGCCAAATTCACAAATGTGTCTCAAGAAAGCAAAACTTCTAAAAGCTTTTCTTAATTACATAATAAAAACCTAACACACATTTTTATACTTAAAAAAATGCTTAGGAATTTTCTTAATTTCTGTCTTCGGTTTCCCCTCCAGAACAATTATGATCTAGGGGTTTCATAAATTTCTTAAATATTTTCGTAACCATAGTGTTACACTTGTCTTGAACTGTAAGAATCAACCTCTAAAACGTGTCTTTTACAAAATAAAATTTTTCATTATAGTTATATATATTTTTTTATAACTTTTGGATTGATTTTGTTGTAATGTTGACTACACCATGAAATGTAATGTCATCACAGTTTAGCTGTATAAATAGCTGGACTGGTACTCGCTTTTGGAAGCATGATGTTTTCAGTTTTCTTATTGATTCTTTGTAATGGGGTTAAGACTAAGGCCTCTTACAGGCCCCTCACTGAATTGTAAAATGAACTGTGAAATGGCTTTTACATCAGCTCTAACTAGGTGTTCAGTTGCTATGTTCAGGTTGCTGTATTTTTTTTTTTTTTCTTCTGGCATTAATATTCAGAAGGCACATGGCTGAGATTCAGTGTCTGCAGAATGCCTGATATGGTTTATATGCAGCTGAGAGTGAGCGTGACAGTATGAGAGACTGGGAATACAGGTCAATCTGAGCTGTCTATCAGCTCTCATCTGGTTAACAGCTTGCTCTGGCCTGCTGCGTTTGAAGAGTGGTTCTTTGATCTGCTCGTTTCTGAAGCTCTTGGCCGATCCAATCATGATGTCTCTTTTTATTCTTCCTTCACCTTGGCTGAAACCATCTCAAAAGAAAATCTGCAGCCTGCTGAGGGAACTACACTTCTGAATGATAAATGTAAATAAAGATGAGCCACGTCAGGTCTGACTGAATGAATTAGGTTAATCCGTACAGGTGACTGGCAGCTTTTGTTCCTAGTTATACTGAAAGAACTGAAGAAGAAAAAAAAAGCTGCAGAGAGGAAGATGCATTTGAAGCAGGCTTGACAGCAACTGTAGTGGTGCTTTTTAGGAATGCACCGATGATATCTGATATTTCACATGTACATATCTGCCAAAGAACAATGTTGAAACTGGAGTTACCTGCAGTTAATCTACCTGGACTAGAATATGCAGAAATGTAATATTTATTTCTGTAAGGTCACAAATGCAGTAAAATGAATGCAGATATTTTAGCCCAGCCTTATCTAAACATTCTGCTGGTTAGAAATTTTGATCAAATTTATTCACTGCTGCCAAACATGTTAGACTATAAATATATATTGATACGTTTGTACGTTTCTTGAAGGTGTTTTGACCAGA
Source organism: Pygocentrus nattereri (assembly GCF_015220715.1). Classification (NCBI taxonomy): domain Eukaryota; kingdom Metazoa; phylum Chordata; class Actinopteri; order Characiformes; family Serrasalmidae; genus Pygocentrus; species Pygocentrus nattereri. The sequence continues at coordinate 19,434,792 of NC_051239.1, forward strand.
CTTTTTTCCCCTGAGGCTAGAATTTATTATCCAAGCTTTAAAACAGCAATAATTTGTAATCAGACCTGGCAAACCTCAAGGAATTAAGTACTCATGCTGAATAAAGACCTAGTTTAGTGAATTGTCAAGTTTCACAGTCACGCAGACACCGTCAAAAAGAGTGCATAATTAAGGCCAACTAAAACCGTGAGCAATTGGTTAGACACTTTTATGCACTGCTCCTTTGACAGAATTTTGCCATGGCTAACAACTAGGAAATAAGCATGTAATTTATGGGTAAATGTAACTTAGACTTACAACCACTTTTTACTGGTCTGCAAAGGCATCTTGTGATCATAATTTTGGTGGAAAAAGTATATACTTACTGCCTACATTTAGACTCATTTAACTGGATACGTATAGGTGTACCGTTCAGACAGTTCCTTTATGCTAGACGTCATCTTTTCCTCTCTGTGTGGTCTCACAGGACCACTGTTGTCCGGATATTTCAGTTTGCCAGACTGTTCACGTCTCTGTAATGATAAGATGGGTGGATGATCTGGAAGAAGCATAATATCACAATACTTAAATATTGTGTATGAAGAAAATATATTTACATGCATCACGATATTTACCATTTCAGAGGTTTGCTAAATTGCAACAAAAAAAAAGGTGTTTCATTAAAAATAAATCAAAAAGACAAGTTTTTTTAATCTTCACATACTGAATTAGAGAAAGTACATCTGAACAAAGCTAATTGTTCTCATTGTAAAGAAAAAAGCAGTTGTTCAGTGTCTGTAATTACTAACAGGATTCACAGTATGCTTAGAAAAGCATGTAGTGATGTGATTACATCACTATGAATATCATATTAATCACCCCAAGACACACGTTTAAAACATCAATGCTGCATTTTGTGCAACAGATGGGCTACAGTCAGTACTTGTAAACGTACTAAGTGCATCTACATGGTAGGTGACCTTGATTAAATGGCTGGTGAGTGTTGGCACAATGACGGCGTATCTAGAAAAAATTCAGCATATATTTTCTTTTTCTCTCCAAGATGGTGTCCGACTTGGCCCACGTCTCCTGCAAGTGCCATGGGGTGTCAGGCTCCTGCAGTCTCAAAACGTGCTGGCTGCAGCTGGCTGACTTCCGAAAGGTGGGCGACGCACTAAAAGAAAAGTACGACAGCGCCACTGCTATGAAGCTCAACAGCCGTGGCAAGCTGGTGCAGGTGCACTCCAAATTTAACCCACCCACTAGCCACGATTTGGTCTACATCGACCCAAGCCCAGACTACTGCGTTTTCAACCGGACCACAGGCTCACTGGGCACGCAGGGCCGCCTCTGCAACAAAACGTCGGAGGGCATGGATGGCTGCGCCCTTATGTGCTGTGGCCGTGGTTATGACCAGTTCAAGGCCACGCTGGTTGAGCGCTGTCATTGCAAGTTCCACTGGTGTTGCTACGTCAAGTGCAAGCGCTGCTCCCGGGTCGTCGACCAGTTCGTGTGCAAGTAGCCCCAGCTCCCTTTTACGAATGCGAGTGAACGAGATTGTGAAAGAAGATAGGAGAAAAGTTGGGGAGGATGTGGAATGGAAAGGAAAAAAAGAAACTATATAAATTATATTTATAGAGTCAATTATACCATGATGGAAAAGACTGAAAGTTCTTCTTTGTGTGTGTTTTTTTTTTTTGGTTTGGTTTTATTTTTGCTTTTCCTTTCTTAAAGCAATAGGTACAAGAAGTTTAAAGAAACTGAATATTTATTTTGTGAGATTTTTCTTCTCTCTTCTAGCTTTTTTAAAGTGGAACACTTTAATTTTATTGCAATTAGTGCAAACTGATAAAGCAAAGCCTTTCGATAATCCGCAAAGGGTAAATCAGTTCATTTGGCCTGATAAGTAGTGCACTGGCATTTTACGCAGCCACACTGAACGGCTTGAGTAATTCGGTGCTTAAATGTTTTGTTTCAGTCTCAACCACTGCCTGCTGCTCAGAGCCTGTATTTTGTAGATTACAGTGGATATATCATGGTTGTTTGGGTTTCATGGATAAGCTCATCAATGTGCCTTAAACCAAAGCACACTTAAGGTTCACATGCTACAGTCCAGTACTTATCAACGGTCTAGCTTGAAATGGTGCAAGGAACTTCCTTTTTTAAGCTCCATGCATCTCTACCATTACATTGCTCTGAACTATTAGATAAGTTTTGTATTTCACAAAGTTCTTCACTTGTCTGACAACTACTCCGATAGGTCTGTGTTTGTAGCCATCTGCAGACGTCATCGCTGCTTTATATCGTCACTAGCTTCTCTTGGTGATGCGCAAGTAAATATGTGGCACCAACTCTGGGTCCTTCCAGGGGTTCCTTGACTACAAAATGACTACGTTCAATCTGGGAAGAATGACTGGCAAATTCAGCTCCACCAGTTGCCAAGCCTCACACCAGCCAAATGGGCCTCCACATGGTTTTAGGGTATGAAAAGATGATCAGTTTCTCACTGGAGCATGTGCACTGCAAAATCCATTCTTTTCCATATTGGTGGTGCTGACTTACAATAGGGGACAGACACTGGGAATTGGAACACTAAATTGGGTCAAATGGTTTAAATGGTTTACTCACTTATTTCCATTTTTTTCTTCTTCTCTTCAAAGGCACATTGTCACCACCAGCGGTGTGCTCATCTGCTTGAGAAACGGATGGCTTTTTATTCAAAACTGAAATATTGCTAATTTTTGGGTTCATCGTCATAAACTTTCATTTAACTACTATACAGTTACCACTAGTTATTCTTACAATGTCCTTATTTCATTTTTATCATTACTACTATTCATTATAAATTCAACCAGTATATTTATTAGCTGTCAAATTTGAGGCTTTCCAATGGTTTTTCTTATGACTGACATGTATTTTTTTTTTTTCTTTTAAATCAAGCTGTTAATGTGTCTTAATAAACTTTAAACGTCAACAAATTCACACAGTGGAAACAAAGCCCTTGAATCTTTGAATCAGCATTCTGTATTTTCCAAAACATCTGTTTTTCTACAATGCAATTACATGTACTGCCCCAAAAGCCTCATTTCAGAAAGTATGTGTATATGTATTCTGACATAAACTGACAGTTGTTCTATGTTTGTACAGAAATGATTAAGGTAAAATTTGTCTGTATTTTTATATTCGCTCATCCAGCACTATTAAGCATCTGCATATGACCGATTCTGAGAACCTGATTCTCTGACTTACAAAACAAATCAAATTTCAACAAATAAAAAGAGGTCTGGAATCTTATGCGTGGAGTTGACATCTATAATAACACGGGTAATTTAGTGTTGTATGTTTCAAGGTTACTTCTATTATATCTGGGTTTCTGTTCTTTAAAAATTGTATGTGATTGTAATCAAATGGTCTGGGCTGCTTCTCTCAAACTTAGCAGAAAAACATTTTCAGGCACATCAATAAGGCAGAAGCTCACAAGTATATTATTGGATAACTGGTCAATAGGCATGAGGAATAAAATTCTAATTAATTATTGAATTTTTTTTATTTTACTTATTTCTTGATATGCATATGCTGTGTTTGTGATAAAATGACTGTCATTCTGTTCTATTTGTTTCTAATAATTATCCACATCAAACAACACAGACAAAAACTGTTGTGATGACATTTTTGCCCCTATTGCCCAGCCTACCTGTCAGATGATGTGCATTGTGTACACCTACTTACTGAAGCAGGTGTAGCATGAGAAACCAAAAAAAACTGTTAACCACACAGTTTCTCCTGCTACATGTAGTTTATGGCCCACGTTTGCTCAGTCTCCATGTGTCACTTCTGGAAGAGCTCAGGAGGCCTGGCTCGTGCTGAGATGGTTTTGGGGCTAAAATAGTTCTCAAGGCTGGTCACTGCCAGTCCAATAAGAAACTATTTTAATCACCAGTGGTTGTTCATGTAACCCTTTCTAGAAGATCCAGAACTACTTCTACCAGCATCATTAGAGCCTCAGTTTTTGTTCTTGGAGGGCTGTGCTATTGCCTTTCTTTCAGACTCTGCTGTTACGGTTGTTTCACATAGTTCGCCGCAGTGGCAGAGCAGCTCATGCGGCCTTCTCAAAGCCACCGCCGCTTTCATTCTTCATGCGATAAAGGAGGTTAGCGGTCCAAGCAGAGGGTTGGAGGGTTCAGATTAAGCACACTTTCCCAACATCAAGGGGGCCCTGATCTCTGTGGCCTGCGTGCTTTATCTCATCTGAAAATATCTGCAGGCATGGCATCTGATGCCTCTCCAACCAGCGTTTGATGTCTAACGCTCAGTTTATCTAAAAGCACATGAAAGAGCCCTTTTCCTCTTGGCCTTACTCCTTGTGCCAGCTAGTCCTGAGCAGCAGTGAGGTGAATGGTGGGCATTTAAGGTGCAAGTCCCAAGGTTGCTCTTCACCCCCCACTCCTCTGAAGTTTTATTTGTTGAAGTCACGAATCCAAGAATTGAGTCTATTAACCTACCTTCGAATCAGATGCTATATATGTGATATTATATATAATATTTATCAGTATATGTACTTGTTTTGTACAGAGCAAACATAGTACCAAGTCTGTATTACCATTTTAAACATCATGCAATCTCTTATTCTCTACTGGTTAAAAACAAAAACACCCATGGACTTTCACTATTGCATGACACATGCCACAATTCAGAAACCAGAAGAAAAGAACAACAACTGATTGAAAGATTTATACATGAGCTTGTCAATTACTCTGGACAACCAAAGGCGAAATAAACCTCTCAAGAGTCTTGCTACCAGCGTCGCAAATCCAGATAACATCTCCCAGCAGGTATAGCTAAATGCCCTACATAAAACCAAAGTGCTTTGGATTGGATTAAGCAATAATATGGTCTAAAGTGAATCAGTAGATTTGGCTGAATCCTCTTTTGATCTCCCTGCATATGCAGTGAAGAGCACAGTGTGCAGTAGATCATGGATGGATGTTTATGTAAGATGGCTATCTGCTAGTGAAAACAGAGAAAAGGGAAGCGGGTTTTACCAAGAAGTGCTGGCTAAACAGAAAAACACAAACTTGGAATAACTGATACCTATCTTTTAACCACAAAGAGGAAAAAAAACACACATTCACACAAAGGAGATCATTTAGCATTTGATGGCCCTCTTGGAGTTTGAAATGGAAACAGGTCCAACCAAAGAATTATATCGGCCTGTAGTTTAGGGTTAGTACTGGAATATGTTACTCGATGTTATGATACTGCTGGAAATGGAAGACTTGTCAGTCCTGGGATCTATAACATACATCTTACTCCACATTCAGGAAGCTAAAAGTCTGGGCATTTGGGCATCAGGAGCTTTATTCAGAGTAAATGGATCCATTTTTTGAGGGGAACTGAGGCAGAAAAATGCCAAATGCTGTTTTTTCTATACTCTACAAGCCAAATGTATTAGTGCCTGAGTCTGCCCCATTTGCATCTCTCTTTCCCAGCTACTGTTACAACTTAAGATACAAACCAAATGACCCAATTATACAAACACCTGCCAAATCAGTCATCATGACTCCTGATTCATGAAGTCGTAAACTCTCTTGATTTCTCTCAGGGCTTTGACACATTGACACTGAAAGTAGCTTGAGAGCAGACAATACATCTTAATATCGATCACTGTGAGACACGCCTGCCATTAATGACTATTCTTCTATCGATTAATTTATTGACTATTTTACCAAATATTTGATTAATCTAAACAATTAATTTTCCTCCAAAAAAATCTAATTTTAACATACCCTACACAAAGAAATGTGCTTCCAATAACAGAAGGCATAAAATAATAAAATAAGGTGACAGTGACGGCGTCAATTCGCACAGAATAAGCCCAGAATCTACACTAAACATATCAAATACATTGAACGGAAATCCTCAGGTAGCATGCAGAGGTCTTTACAGCTTTAATAATGATATTTGTATTTAGCAGCTACAGCGACAACACATTTTCAAAAGCTCTCCCTACTCATTTTGTCAGTCCATCACCCAGAATAGTGCCTGTGTCTTTTCTCTTCAGATGCTCATGCATCACGCCTCAGGTGCCACAACATAAGTGGTGCCCCATTTAAGGTGGAACAGTAAAATCAAACAAGACGTTGCCGAACAGGAAGCTGACAACTTCGTCTGTGGTAGGCCAGCAAAACTTTGAAACACTCAAACACTTTTTATATGCCTTGGGCCAGTCAGACTGTAGCACTGAATGGAGTCAAAAACGACTGACGTCATGCATACAGCAAAAAAAAGGAAAAGCATTTGTTATTTAAAGTATTTTAGAAATCAAAAAAGTAAGTATAAAAAAACCCCACAAATCGGTGACTTCAAATACTGATGTCGATGCATTTTCAGTGTCAACGACATTGATTACGTAGCGCAATCACGGTACCCCTACTCTGGGGGGGGGGGGGGGGGGGGGGGGGGGGGTATCCGCCTTTCTCATCACTCAGCACCACGCTGGTCACCACAGGTATCTGCTAAGTGATGTTACAGAACTGCGAGGTTAAATTTCTCCTTTAAGCGCGCTCAACTGTCCAATGACGTTGTGTGAGAGGCAGTTCGAAAAGATGCGGTGGTACACGACTCGCACACGCTAGAGTTCGAGTTGCCAGCTTGGCAGCATCGCGTAAAATGGGAAGACCTGGAATTGGCCACAGCTAAATTGGGTAAAAAAAACCTGAAATAGAGACCATAAGACCTTTCAGCTATTTTCAGTCATTTTGTCAATTGAAACGATCACTGGCAGAATAAGTTTACACACAACTGTTCAAAAATTTGCCATCAACATTTTTAATACTAAACAATACAATTTCAGAAAAAAGAAATCAGTACAGTATCCAGTATACAAAAAATACCTTTTGGTGTCTAGTTTACAGTATTTAAATTTGCAGTGTATGATTTATCACTGCATATAAATAACACAAATTATTTATATAAAAACGACTCCAAACTTTTAAATGTTAGTGTAAGTTCAACGATCTTGTAGTCACTTCATTGCAGTCGGTCTCACGATGTGAAACATTAGAAATATAATGAAATGTTTTAAGAACAATTCTGTATGGTCTCAATAAATTCCACACTACAAATAGACTACATTTTTATACATCACTTTTTGTATGGGGGGTGTATTACCTATATTCTATAAAAATATAAGACTATCTGATGCTTTCATTTGAAAAGATTATAAAGATTACAAACTTTAACGAGAGGGTAACGAGAGTTGATAGCTTGTACCAGTCAGGATACTGACTGATTTGGCAGTATTTGTACGGTTGAGCCATTTGCTTTGCATCTTAAGCTGTAATAGCTTAGTATCAGACATAGCCTCATATGGGGAAGAATGAAGGCCTGATGGATTTGGCAGGATGTCATTTTTTACAGTGCCATGCAAGGCAGGCCTGCACTGCATTTTTGAGACGGCGTCCCTCCCTGTGTCCCCCCATTCCCCAAAAGCTCCAGAGCGGCTCGAAGAGGCCTGATGCTTGCAGGCTTTTCATGTGCTTCTCATTTGTTCTGCTCTGCGCTCTGCTCAGCATCTGATCAACATTCCTCCCCCGGCTTCTTCGACATAATTACACAAGAAGTTGTGTTTTTCTAAAGCGAAGCAGCTGCCTAATGCGGGGGCCAATAATTAGGGCCAGGGTTACGCACGCTCTGGTGGACAAACACACACACACACACACACACACACACACACACACACACACACACACACACACATGCATATGTGCCTCAGGTCCGGGTACAAGATAGGGTTTTTCGATAGGGCTAGCCAGCGTGAGATAATAAGCGCAGTGCTGATCCCGGCATTAGCCAGGCCCTGGGGCGAGGGGCTTAAGTGTGAGGCCCCGAAAAGCAGACGGGGCCCTGGACCTCGGGTGGTCCTGTCCAAGAGGGGGAACAGCTGCAAAAATGTGGCGAAAAACATTAGTGTAGCAGTTTCACAAAGTTATCACTTTACCTTCTTGCCTCTGGTCATTTTGAACAGTCACACCCTAAAAAGCAGCCATCAGAAAAAAAAGGGCTGACTGACCGAGTCTTGAAATGCTGCCCGTGGCTGGTCAGGGTTTGGGATTCTGCAAGGAAAGTCTCTGAATGAAAGTGCTTATACTATCATGCACTATGTAAGATTTGATTGCCAATATTAGGTACTATGAAACACATTATAAATGCTAGTTTTGTTGTGCAGTGCTAAGGAAGTTATTGACATGACCAGAGAAGCCAGAGGCAATGCTGTAGCTACAGGTTAAGGGGATCCGTTGTTAAGTGTTTTAGAGGGTTTGATCCACAGTGATAGATGACTGAGAGAGAGAGAGAGAGAGAGAGAGAGAGAGAGAGAGAGAGAGAGAGAGAGAGAGAGAGAGAGAGAGAGACAGTTTATTGTTGGCTTTTTAAGAAAAGGAAAGCACCACTTACTGAAGAGAGCATGGTGAGAGAGATTTGGCACAGTCTGATGGACAGATGGATAGATGGATGGATAGATGGATGGATAAACAGACTAATAGAAACAGACAGATTTTCTAAGCTGCTTATCCTTCTGGGTATCCAGGGGGAGCTGGAGCCCATCCCAGTAGTCAATGGGTGAAAGGCAAGTTACACCCTGGACAGGCTGCCAGTTCATCGCAGGGCAGTGAGACATATACATCCACACCTAGGGGCAATTTAGCACGTCCAATTGGCCTGACTGCATGTCTTAGGACTGTGGGAGGAAACTGGAGAACCCGGAGGAAACCCACGCAGACACGGGGAGAACATGCAAACTCCACACAGAGAGGACCCCGGTCACCTAGCGCTTCTTGCTCTGAGGCGACAGCGCTACCCACTGCACCACCCCGACAGAAAAATTTATATCATCAAATATAATCAAAAGCTCAGAAGCTTAGTCCACCAAGGTACAGGATTTAATTAATTTTGCAAGAAAATTATCCATAATACACATGTACTCTCTCTCTTTCTCTCTCTCTCTCCCCCTCTCTCTCTCTCTCTCTCTCTCTCTCTCTCTCTCTCTCTCTCTCTCTCTCTCTCTCTCTCTCTCTCTCTCTCTCTCTCTGATCCACAATCCTCAACACATTCATACACACACACACATGCTCAGCAAGAGAACACCTTTCAGCTGCTCAGAAAAGTTACTGAAAGTTGGTATTGTTCCTGCCGTTCATACCGCATAATGTCAAACAAATCATAATGAAATGACAGAGAGAACAGGAGTGGGTTGATGTGTGCTGAAGAATGAGAATATGGCATTTCACTTCAGGAAGCAGCTCAGAGCTCAGAGCAGGGAGTGGATGAAGCTATTCCCAACCAGCAAGTCTGGACTGAATCAACATGACACTCCTCTACCACAAAGCTTCCATGCAAAAAAAAAAAAAACACGTTTGTAGATGTGTGTGTGTGTGTGTGTGTGTGTGTACACAGCAATACAACCCTATAAAAGCAATGCCTCTAATTAGTGAAAGAAAAAAAGACAACTTCTTCCTAAAGCTGGTTTACAAACCTTATGCAAGGGCATTATCATTTTTACAAAAAGGGCAAATACCTTCAAAGAGCAAGAAAAAAAAGTGCAAGCTCCAGAATATGACATGCAGTATATGACCATAAACAGCCGTCTAGCCTTGTAAAAAGAGGGCTTTTTTATGGATACGCATTAATAGTTTTTATTGCACCAAGCTTAGCAAGCAATATGTAACAAATTTAAGGGTCTGAATCGATCCAGAGAGGTAGTTGTAGATGTCCATTCATTGAAAGAGCCACATGGCCCACACCAAAGTTATCTGAGAAGTATTAAAGGTTCAAGCATATTAAACTTCACTGGGACACTGTAGCTCTGTCTTTCTACACACTGTACCACTTCTTGATGGGGATTTCTGGCACTGCATACTGTGGGTTTCAATCTGCCAGACTGCATATAATAAAATAACTTTAATAATTAGTATCTGCACTATTCACCAGTGATTACTGGGCTTGCATGTGGAGAAAAGCAGCCTCCCGAACTCAAAGTTGGAACTGAAAGTCTGAGAATAAATGTCAGACTCTAATTACAGTATTGAATAGTCAGAGTGGCTCAGATACCTTCATAAAATTTAGCCTAAATGGAAGTGAAGGTTTTTACAAGGCAGCAAGAGTAATAGCAGAAGGAAAAAAGAGCAAATCACTGAGGCTTGAACCCAAAAAACCCAAAACACACTTGCAGAAATAACACTCTCATTCTGCAGCTGGAACGGAAATGCAAAGGGATATTCACCCTTAAAAGGCTGTTACTTTTACAGGATCCAAGGGGGACTTTACCTGCGGTAGTACAGTCTGACAAGTCTAATGTTCCACTCAGGGGATAAAATATTTCAATACATAAATATCAATAAATAAATATCAATAAATAAATATCAATAAATAAATATCAATAAATAAAAAATGAGCATGAATGAACCCAAGTCCATGGGTAGTTGGATGGCTGGTGTAGTGGTTAACACCTCCACCTTCTAAACTGTAGACTGGGGTTCAATCCCCACCTGGGTAACCACCCTACACTAAACCAATAAGAGTCCTTGGGCAAGACTCCCAACACCGCCTTCACCTCCCTGTGTAAAATGATCAAACTAAGTCGTTCTGGATAAGAGCGTCAGCCAAATGCTGTAAATGTAAATGTAGTTGGTTGCTGATCTCCATTTATTCTAAATTCCCTGTTTCATTTATGGCTTAAAAAGCTAATCGTCAGTTGGATAACTATGTGCCACAATGAAAAAAGGGACTTTGAATATACTTGATGCAAGTTTGTCCTCTGGTAATTGATCTGATTTGAATCAAGTAAACTCATAGCACCATTCTGAGTAGGGCTGAGTACCAAAAGTCGATACCAAAAAGGCACTGGGCGAAAGATCTCGGTACTACCAAGTACCGGAAAACAGCAGTGCCTATTTTTAATACTTTGCATGAAACACAATCCATGATTTATTACTGGAGTAAGCTTTCTACTAATGATTAAAAAAAAAACTTGACTGCCTCCCTGACGCACAGAAACACAGAGAGCACACAGCTAGATAAATATGCTGAAAGCCTGGCTCTACTTTGAAAAGGTTTCCAGGTGGAACAAGTGCCTAAATATACTACAACCATGCGCAGACACCAAGTAAGTTAACTGTTAAGAGTAATTTAACTGTTTACTCTGCACCTTTCTCGCTTTGCCAGACACCATCACGTATTAGCTTAGTAAAGCTGATCTAATTCATGTTTTGTAAGTTTCATAAATGAGCCCTATTAACTTGCAGGTCATTTTCATGTTGGAGGTGAGGGCTTTGACAGCGCTAGGGCCAGTTCTACTCGCACTAATGTGGTTGCCCATGGAGAAACAACCCCAGGAAGTCGGCTGAGAGGTGGAAAGAACGCCACAGAGCAGTAAACAGTTTTTCTGTTAAAGGATTGCCGTCCTTTTTTTTTTGCTTTGTGAATACGTTTTTCTCTGACATCAGCCCCGATCCAGAGATACGCCATCAAACACACTCATATCGGCCTGGTATGCTGTAGAAAAAGAAAATCATAATAATAATTATTTCTTTTTTTGTATTTTTCATCTCAATTAGAAATAAAAGGTATTAAAAAAGTATCTTTTAATGGTATCGATATTGAATTGAAAGTCATATCGGTATTGCACATTTTCAAACAATACCCAGCCCTAATTTCGTGTGTAACTGTTCGAGAAAATTACACTGAACTCTCAATAATACCCCCAAGGTTTTTCAGTGTTTAGAGGGTCCACCCTTTGCCTTTATCACAGTTTCAGGAACTTGCTTTCAGTATTTCAAAACATTCTGAAGAGACATTCTTGTATCATGTAAACCCCCCGATGTACAGTCTTAAAAGTAGGTTGCATTTTCTGCTTATGATCCAAGGAATCCCAATTGTGAAGTTAATCTTAGGCACTCAGTTTGTGTTCTAGTGCCAAATGTCTTCTTTTTCTTGTCTGTTTTTCGTCTCATCCTTTCCAACTGACAGCATCAAGCTGTCTTTTCACAACAGAGGAATGGGCAGAAACACCTGTACATTTTATCGGACTTGAAGCAAGAGTGGAGCTTTATTTTCTCCAGCCTCTCAAAGCTGAAAACTGTTTATCTGATTGTGACACGTTTGGTGGTCCACCAGGTCTTGCACGGTTGTAACTGTGAGTACTTGTTCTCCCGTTTTAACTGACCTGCCCCTCCTTATGCAAACAGATTATCTTATCTAACATATCTCCAGAAAAATTCAACTCTTTTACTTAAAGGCTCTTTGGTTGGAAATTATAAATGAATCTCTGACCTTTGCTATAGGTACTATAGTACTATAGGACCGATGTTTATGTGTACAGATGACTGTCAAATTATGTAGAAGAGGCAATTTTAATTAACTTAATTATAGCTATTTTATTCATGTTAGTGCACTTGCATGTTTTCCCCCATTAATTCATTCATTCATTCATTTAAACAGATCTGGAGGGAAGAGAAAGCTTTTTTGGGTCATGAAGTAGAGCACCTGAAGAATGTCTTATGCTTGTCGGCCAATTTACGAAGGAGTTATATACGGCCGGCCTGCTGCATTATAGCCATAAATGAATTACGTCTGGCCTGACGTCTGAGTGTGAGCGCAGGCTGCTGCTGATACGCTTCATTTCAAATGGTGTGAAATAAAATGATCTCATTTGCCAAACTGTGAAAGTTGCTTTTGGGGATTGGGGGGGGGGGGGGGGGGGGGGGGGGATATGACTTGGAAACATGACTTGTACAGATATGACAGACAAGGTTTATGTCACTATATGACCACATTATCTCATTCATAAAATGATCACAGCATTCTCCCTGGAGAGTTAGGAAGAGATTTACTGGCCTCTTGTTACTTTTAGAGCAAGTCCACTGGAACTCGTTTTTTTTCTTCTCCAGATATCTGACTGATTTGCTGTATTTTGATCTTCCCCAAATATTATCCCCTGCATCAAATCTTTTTGCACCAACCTGCGGTTTGTAATGCCATCTCATACAAAACGTGCCATTTATTTTTAGCCCCGAAAGCCAAAGGCCGTTCCCCTTCACCCGCAGGCCGTTCATCTGAATAGGGGCAGAAGGAGGAAAGCTGTGGCTTTGTCTGAATGACAGGAGCATTCAGTTCCTTAACAACAGCCTGATATTATCCACAGCGGAGAGCCGAGTGTCCTGTGATTTGTGCAGAAAGAAAAGACAGCTGAAGAACAAAACCACGCTCCACAAAGACCCGAGGTCATGAGTGACTTGTACCTTTGCATCTGCTGTAAAGCGATGAAGAACTGTTGTGTTCTACTGTGAATAATTTCTGGTTTTAGCTAATGAAAATATACATATATATGAGTGAGACCTAAATATATTCATTTGTGTCTTAATATAATAATTCATGCCCACAAAAAAAGTTCTGGTCTCCATACATTTTATATATATATATATATATATATATATATATATATATATATATATATATATATATATATATATATATTCGTTGCTGTCGAAAGAAAACCTTGTTTTCATTTTTCTACATAATTTGAAAATGCATGTTACTCTTTACATTGTGTGTAAATTTCATGACAAATGGGCCAAAAGAAACAATCGAAAATGACTTGGAAAAAACTCTGGATCCATTGACTTACATTAGAAGTACAGTGGGTTTTTTCCTTCTCCTGTAAAGTTGTCATTTTGGGGATATGACGTTTTGTTCCGACAACAGCGGTGTGTATATATATATATATATATATATATATATATATATATATATATATATATATATATAGTTACTGAAGTGTATAAATCTACCTAATTTATTTGTTGGATCCTTACTTTATTAATGTTACCAGTGACAGATTAATGCAGATTAATAAAAATCATTAATTCATGACACAAATGTGCCAGACTTTGCCAAATGGCTAATTCTCCTCTGCAGTCTACAGGCAGGTTTTTGTTACTACTAAAAGTAAGAATACTCACACAGGGAGAGTAAAAATGACAAGGTACTTAGTAACAAGCTTGTAAGTATACAAAACAGAACATGATTACGCATGTTGGCGCTTTTGCTTATTCATAAACCATGTTTTTCATATTTGCAGGACTGATGGATTTGAGGCTTTCCTTAGACTGTGACACCCTGCTCATCATATTCAAAATCCCATAAATGAGAAATATTTAAAAATCATGTTTACACCATGTAAAATATACCATAGAAATGATCACATTAATTATTAGAATATTAATACATGAAAAAATGTGCTATAAACATAACATTTGTATTTAAATTTTATATATTTGTTTAGGTTTTTTTTTTCCTTTTCATTTTCATTTGTTACCCTCTGGGTACAGTACTGCCTAGGAGTCTAGGGTCAGTCTAGGGTCAGTCTAGGGTCAGTCTAGGGCAGCCACAAAATCTGTTTAAAACAATTTCTCATAATGTTAGAATAAATACAAATAAGCATAAAACCTAAAAACCTAAAACCTAGTAAAACCTTGACTTCTCACTGCACTCCATCCACTGCTTGGTTTGTTCAATTCCACCAGCAGCACCTGATTTAACTTAATGACAGACTGATCAGCTGAACTGGATACTGACCCGTACTGCACTTCCTTGAGGAGAGGTTTGGAAACGGTTAACCTAACATAACCACAATGTCCTGTTCATTTGTTTACTGATATTTATTCTAATGTTTTTAAGCAAATGAATGTTTACCGCCCAAATAAATAATTTACATCAGACGTATTACAGACTTTTGCACAATACGGCTTGTATTGCCACACATGCATTTCTGATATTCCACTTAGTGTCCTGCTCATTTATAATGCTGGTCAGAATATGTTGACCTCTGCAGTGTAAGCGAACTGAACTCGAACCTGAATCACATTACACAGCCTGCGAGTAAAATATGGGCTGCACAAATGAAAAGCCATAAAAGCTCTTCAAGCCTCCTAAATCAGTGCCATACAGCTCCTCACCAAATGATTGCAAATACATAAACACCAATGCATCACAAGAGCGCGGGCGTTCAACACTGCTCCTTTTTATTTTTTTCTAATTGAATTCGGGCTCAATGTGGCACGGCCTCAGACTCGCTGAGGTCACTTGAGTATTATCGCAGCGTGTTAAAATAATATTCCTCTGGCATTAAATGACTTTGCAGCCTTTATGAAATATGAATGATGACTCGCAGGTGGCGGAGTTTCTCTCCTGCCGTCTTTCAGTGAGAACCCAGCCACCACTTTCAGCTCATGACTAATTGATTTTCCCTCCAAAAAAACACACATGAGTATCTTCCCAGGCATATGACAATATAATACATAATTTAGCGAGACGTGTTACAGGAGTGAAGAGAGAGAGAGAGAGAGAGAGAGAGAGAGAGAGAGAGAGAGAGGGGGGGGGGGGAGAGTGAGAGAGAGAGAGAGAGAGAGAGAGTGAGACAGAGAGAGAGAGAGTGTGAGAGAGAGAGAGAGTGAGAGAGAGAGAGAGAGAGAGAGAGTGAGAGAGAGAGAGAGAGAGAGAGAGAGAGAGAGAGAGAGAGAGAGAGAGAGAGAGAGAGAGAGAGAGAGTGAGAGAGAGAGTGAGAGAGAGAGAGTGAGTGAGAGAGAGAGAGAGAGAGAGAGAGAGAGAGAGAGAGAGAGAGAGAGAGAGAGAGAGAGAGAGAGAGAGAGAGAGAGAGAGAGAGAGAATGGTGGTGGATTGGGGACGAAAAGACGTTTGACAGGGAAGAATTTTGGCAAGCGGATGGAAACACAAGCGCCCATTTCCAAACGAAAGGTCAGTTCTCAGCGGTTCCCAGTTTAGACATTTAACTAAACATTCACTCAGAAAACTGCACTGTATGGCCATAAAATGGTTCCAAGCTAAATGTACCAGCCTGAAAAATGTAACGTTTAATTTTCCCCCTTGTTTGTTGGAGGATTACCTAAAAAAGGTGGAATTCACGAAGAGAATATATAAAATGACAGAGAGCAAGTTCATGAATACAGAAATAAATCAAAACATGTATTTACACACAAGCATGTCTCCAATTTATACAAATGTCACTGTGAATGCATTCAATACTTATTCATTCGATGTTTGCAAAAAAAGGAATGAAAAATGAATTAAAAACTGTGAAAGATGAACACAACTTGGTTTTATTGGTTTTTTTCCTTCCATAGACATTTCTCCTACTTAGAGAAGCTCATTAATTATTATTAAATATAAGCATCAAATATTACTTTTTACACTACATTACAATTTAACTGTACGTTCTTCATCTGTTTTACTACACTGATGCATGGTGTCCACAAGTGAGGACAGTTTAATAACTTTTTAATAAAAGTGATCTTTACTTAAAATTAAAATTCATATCTAAAAACTAGTTCTACTAATTTAAGCATGAAAGGGTTTTTAAAGTGATAAACGTCCTAGATCTCAGTGGTGGACAGTAACTGAGTAACTGAGTAAATGTAATGAGTTTCTGTACTTTAGTATTTTTGGTGTATCTGTACTGAAGTTTCTCCGTTCTGGGCGACTTTTTCCTTTCACTCCACTACATTTCAGAGTCTAATATCCGACTTTTTCCTCCTACATTTTGAGAAATCTGTCGTTCCTTTTGGTTTCTGTGTGTATAAAAACGTAACATGTCAAAACGAAAGAAGCGCAAAGCCAGAGCACCAATCAGGGCCCAGCGGTCACTTTGTTTAGAGCTGGTTTTGACCTGTTGGTCATACCAACCCAGTGCAGCACGCGGTTCAACGTCAGCGCAGCAGCGTAAAACTTTGGGAGAGTCTGTTCAACATAAATGATGAACTAACCTAACTTTGTGTAAATAGAGCTCAATATAGAAATATGTCCACATATGCAGTCGAGACTGACGCGGCTTTTTTCTGAATTTCTACAAACACCATTTCATTTTATAGTAAATGAGTTTGGGCTGGTTTATGTTTATGAACAGACGCCTACAGATCAACATAGTAAAGGAGCTCATCTGTGATCCTGAGTTTAAAGCCAGTTTTTATTCAACTTAAACTTGGAACTAAGTTGTAAATAAATCTGAAACTGAAACTTTGCTTGTGTGTAAAAAGTGATTTCAGAGCCACTCGGTTCTCCCTGATGGAAACTGTTTACCTTCAGTGTTTTGTGCTTATGATCATTTTAATAGACGTCAGCGTCACTAATTAATGACGTTCTATTAAAAGACTGGTTTACCAAGAGAGACGCTGGAGGACTTTCACCTGAAATGAGTTCATGAAGCCAGTCTGGTTATAAAAATGATAAATCAAATCAAATCAAATCAAATTTATTTATATAGCGCTTTTTACAACTGATGTTGTCACAAAGCAGCTTTACAAAAATGGGAATATATAATGGGAATGATAACAGGACATCAGAGCCAGAATTCCTCTTTTAGTACTTTTACTTTGTACTTAAGTACATTTGAAGGTAAATACTTTAGTACTTTTACTCAAGTGGAGGTCTAAAGGGAGGAACTTCTACTTTTACTGGAGGAATATTTTACCTTGGGGGTATCGTCTTTAACTCCAGTACATGATTTGTGTACTTCGTCCACCTCTGCTAGATCTGTACACGAGTATCATCATCTGCAGTAAAAGCTCTGCCTGTCAGGCAGGCATTCACAACTGCCCAAGGAAGGTTTGTGCACAAACAGAAATATAGCTGGAGACTCGCCTGTCAAAGTCGTCGCTTAGCAACGGCGGAGTGATACAGCGCTTGTGAAAAACATGTGATGTTACAACGAAATAACACTGTTGTACGGTACTCCAAAATATCGCAGTGTTTTGAGCTAGAACCGTTGTGAAGTTTGCTTATGTCTCACTCCCCCGTGCTGTGGCTCACAGCGCACTCAAAGAATTCGTTACCAAAAACACAAACAACTCCATGAGATGCGCCACTAGAGAGGACTGCGCGGGCCACACCCACCTAACAAAACGGCTCTCGGTTAACGGCGTCTATACAGCAGTTAGTTCCGGCCCCGCAAGCTGATTGGTTGAGAGGCGCTCTAAAGGCGCCGTTATTTCTCCATGACGTCACGCGTTCTTCACAAACACCGTATCACTCCGCTGAGACGCCGTTGCTAAGCAACGACTTGGCTATGAGACGCTCAAGCTAGTTGAACGTTTCTACGTCTAACTTTGCGCCCAAACAGAAAACGGACGCTTTAAAGACGACCTGTGACCGACAGCTGACTCGGCCAGACTCTGAAGATGACACCACACTAAGTTCCCAAACCGGCATGACCACTGAGCAGCTTTTCAGTCGGCAGCTAAACAACCTGGAATCAGCCAGAAATGAACCGAGTACCGTTCGCCGAGCGCGGCGTCGCTTCTTCAGAGCCCGGCGAAATGCGGCTGAGCCATAAAACTAACGCAGTAAACACTAAAGAGCTGCTCGGCTGCGACCACCGTTTCGGTGCTCAGCGTTAGGCGCTGGAGAGCGAACCGCCGGCCGTGCAGCGAGTGGGCGGAGCTCGTTGCGGTGACAGCCGTGATATTATTTCGCGATAACACACTCCCTCTCCTGTTATACGGCTTAAGCGAAGAACTGTAACTAGAACAAATGAAACAGAAGGACATGGTTGCCAGAAATGAGCGCAGTAAAGTTACATCAGCGTTTATTCATCACATTTTCCCCGCATGACCTACAAAAACAGTTTTCAGAGGGGTGACCCAGCTAGCGTTAGCGTTAGCTGCAGCGGCTAGCGCTAGCTAGCTAGCTAGCTAATGTTCTAGCTCATTTGTTTCGACTCGTCTGCTGAAACAACTTGATAAGCTCACCTTTCTTAGAAAAGAACGATGTTAAGCAGCGCACCCGAAGTGCTCCTGGCCTCCCTCTCCTTCTCTTCTTGTTTCTCTTTCGGAATCCAGGCGCCTGTTTTTAGCCCCACAGTTTCATCGGCGTCCACACTCCTGCTCCTCCAGGTCTGCCCGAGGACCGAACCAATTAGTGAGAAGGGGGGGAAGAGCTAATGGACGGGATCATTTCAGCTTCTTTCATGAATTTGACATTATTTGTCGACTCATTTTACATGTGAAGCTACACATCGCGTTTTGTTTTAAATGGCTTAAAACATTCGCTATATTACATCCATCCACCCCCCCAACCATACAGAAATAAGAGACGTGTAATTTGAATGTTTATTAATTAATTAATAGACCCTTATTAGTCCCACAACAAAATTTCACCCCCGCATTTAACCCATCCGCGAAGTGAAACACCACATACACACTAGTGAACACACACACTAGGGGGCAGTGAGCACACTTGCCCGGAGCGGTGGGCAGCCATATCCACAGCGCCTGGGGAGCAGTTGGGGGTTAGGTGTCTTGCCCGAGGACAGCTCAGTCATGTGCTGTCGGCACTGGGGATCGAACCAGCGACCTTCCGGGCACGAGGCTGGTTCCCTAAACTCCAGCCTATGACTGCCCCATAATAATGATAATAATAATAATAATAATAATATATAATAATGAACAATCATATGTAATTGTTATGTCTCAGGTGAACTGATGCTCTCAAGACATGCCACACCACCCACTAGCATGCACTTGGTTTGCTGCATAATACTGGAGTAAACACAAATAAAGATGGTAGTGAAATCATTTATGATGAAGGTTAGATGAACACAGTTAGAGGAGCAAAGGTTTGTTTCCTGACTTCAGCCATCGCTTGGATTTCGTCAATTCCATCAGCAGCACATCTGTACTGAGGGATTGTTTAGACAAACTAGGTACTGGACTGTGGCTGTAAATACAATCCATCCAGGAGAAATTAAGAAAATGATTTATCTAACATGAAATCGCAATTGATGTTTCAACTGTTCATTTGCATTTATTTTAACGCTTCTGTTTCTGGAACCAATAAACACTTGCTGCCTTGATAAATAACCTCACATATCATTTTCTAAGATACCTGCTACTGTTCATTTACAATAAGAAGTAAGCCTAGACTTAAAACGTATATCATGCATGCAGCAACGTAATCAGCTCATTCACACATATTCCAGTGCAAATTATAATCCATTCCATACAGACGTTTTAAATACTTGCACACGAGTAGTTAAAGTTCAGTGACACCTTTACATTAATCTGTTAAATGTAACAGCGTTTTTGTATGTATGATGTCTGGGTTCTCTGTAACATTAAAAAAAATATTTATTACACAAAAGCTAATTGGCCTGAGCAGAAGCTACAAACGTATGAAAATTGTTCCACGTGATTAAAGAAGGTTCTGATGGGTTGAGTTTGTGTAAAATCAGTGGTTAAAAACCTGGCACTATTAATAAAACTGGTAGTCTTAAAATCAATAACAGACATCATCTCGGTCGGTGGTGGATTAATCTGATATTTCCTGATGGAGGGAAACAGCGGACGCAGCTAGACTGTTGCTCTGTTGCTGAATTAGTTATTCTGAGCACGCTCTCTCTTTTCCCCTCAGCTCCTCCATTCACTCCTCTTTTTTATCTGTTTTGCAAAGTTCTGAACACGATCCGCTGTGCTGTAGGCTAGATAACTAACTACGCTAGCCAGCTTCACGTCTCTGATTTATTACAGCTTATTACCCAACTTGTACAGTGTTTCTGCTCCCGGTACAGCTGGGAGTACAATGGGGGAGGTGGTCACTGCGGGCCCACCTGCACTGAGGGCGCCAGCATAAGTGCCCTCCCCATCACTGTCATACACTTTTAAGCACTGGCGTGTTTTGAGGTGATTCACCCTCTTCGTGTGGTGCATTGCTGTTGGTGAGCTTCCCTCCATTTTCCCTGTGTGTTAGTGCCCCTCTCTGCCTGCTGTTTTAGCGAAGGGCATTATCCTAAAGAGAAAACGGCATATTCGGGGACTTCTTCCGTGCCGGTGGCCCTGTTAACAGGATTGTCAGTCAACTAATACGGCGCACTCTGTTTCAATAGTGGATATAAGGTCGGCCTCAGCAGCAGGAAAGTCTCACAGACTGCTAAGTGGTTTGGCCCTGACTCATAGAAAAATTGATTGAAGTCAACACGTCTATTTGGAAGGCAGTTCTTACCCCTCATTTAATTCCATGATTGGGAGACTTTCTTTTCGTCCTGATTCAACAGAATCATAAATTATGTCGCATGTGCAGCTCGGCATAAAATAAAACATGTTTCAATCAAGCACGTGGAGAAATTTGGAAAAATGAGCACACATGTGGAGCACAAATGAGCAGGCTTAATTAGATGAGTCTTATAATGGCTCCAAATTAAACACTTTCATCCCGCTTAATCATACTACCGGTCGAAATATTTCAAGCCTTAATTCAGTTTTTTTATATGGATCATGTGCAGTGGAATGATTCGTGGATCATGGAGCACAGCAGAGTTTGGCTGTACATTATTATTATGCTTTTTATTATGCGTATGCATGTTGTCGATCATGTGATGTGTCTGGATTCATCTGCTCTGAAAACAGTTCTCACAGTAGCGCATGTGTAGCCTATATTTCAAGAAGTGAGTAGAAGTGTTCGAGTATTTAATGCTCAATTATTATTGTTTTAATCAAACAATGACTCGAGCAGAAGTAAATGTAGCCACCAAATACAACCACTTTAGCGTAAGCACAGGTCAAAAAACCCCACAAGGTCTGAGATACAGTGGAATTTCTTGATACGTTTAGCAAATGAACTTAAGCTTGTTAGATGTTGTATCTGTTCTTGTGCCAAAGTACCAGAGTTAACACTGTGTACATCCACTGCTTCAGTACTCTCAGACAAAAGGCCAGACGAAACTTTAGACCGGACAAAAAATTGCTAGTATATCTTTCTACTTGTGTTAGCCACCTGTTACGGGATCTTACTATAAGTGATTATGATAGCTAGTGGTCTGCTTCTCCTGTAGCAGTATAATGTACTTGATGCACAATAAGGCAGACAAGACTTTTCTCCACTTTTTCTGCAAATATGATTGTGCCGACTCAAAACAGGAACTAACTGCTGGACCGGTTCAGAAGCATGGTTCAGCAGTAAGGTAGCTAGCTAGGTTACAGATGTGATGTTAGTGCCAATATGAAAGCCTGAGTTATCCACGATTAGCTGCACAATGTAACTAGATCTCTAAAATAAAGTGCAGTGTTTTCCGGTTATTCAAAATCAGAATCAGATGGCTCAAACATGTAAGGCTGAACCGCAACGATCCTGCCTGCTGTAGCAACATTGGCAGCATCGCTTACTGCTGCCACTGGCCACCATTTACATTGTGTGTGTGTGTGTGTGTGTGTGTGTGTGTGTATATATATATATATATATATATATATATACAGTGCTGTGCGAAAGTTTTAGGCATCTAAGAAAATGTTTAACCAGTTGACCTCAGCAGTGAGTTTATCACAATATACATTAGAATAAAGTCGTATCCATAATTCAAATAAACAGAAAAACAATAAACAGTAACAAGAATTTCTCGGGTCCGTATTTTTCCTGGACACCTTCACAGCCGCCACAGAGACTCGTTAATATCATCAATGACATCATGAGCTCAATTTACTGAGCACTGATTGGTCAAACCAGGAGCTGCTTTTTAACTACATATAATACTGGGCTTCCTCGAGGAGCGGCTTGGAGATGGGTAAACAAACACACCAACATCAAGAACATCACTAATTATTATTTATATTACTTATTATTATTTATATATATACAATTTTACACACACACACACACACACACACACACACAAACACATATATATATATATATATATATATATAACAAAATGTGTCAGTAATATGACTGAGGGTGTTCAAACTTTTGAATATGACTGTTGGTCTTAAGTTAGGCATAAAATGTATTATTTGAAAATACATCAAAGGTTTAATTTAGTACACAGAACTGAGTAAAGTAGTTGCTGCATACCTCTGCTTACTCTAGATTGTTTCTTATTTCTAATTTCATGTCTGGTTTTGACCATAGAAATTATAGACGTTATTCCTGACTTGCATAGCTATCTGTGACCACCCACAGAACATATTACCAACGTGTGTGTGTGTGTGTGTGTGTGTGTGTGTGTTCTTTTTTACTCTCTTTGTGGGGCCCAAGATTTCTTGTCCATTTTCCCCAAAGTTAAAATGCTTTTCTACATAATACGAGACAAAAAATATTG
Source organism: Pygocentrus nattereri (assembly GCF_015220715.1). Lineage (NCBI taxonomy): Eukaryota > Metazoa > Chordata > Actinopteri > Characiformes > Serrasalmidae > Pygocentrus > Pygocentrus nattereri. Next base: position 19,457,923 of record NC_051239.1, read on the forward strand.
TTTGGCTGGTGAGATTAGTTTTAAGATTGGGTTTGGTTTAGGCCTAGTAGTATTTAGCTGAAGTAATACAGTGGAAAACCCCTGTGTTTTCTGTATATGTGGCTGTGTATATGAGTGCTGTGCTGACCTGTAGAGTGGGCCTGTGCTGATAGGCCACCCCTCGCATGCCATTTGGCTCACCCATTCACTTCAAAGCTGATGGAGGCCTGGCGTTCTGCCCAGGATCATGAGTGACTGGCGGCCGGCCCAGAGCTCCAGCCCCTGGCTTCAGGCCTGCAGGCCCCAGCCCCACAGGCCAGCGCTACAAACAGCCTGACGAATGGCTTCTGGCAATGCCACTGCCTGATCTGCCTCAGTGCACAACTACAGCCTGTCAGAGAGAAAGAGAGAAAGAGAGAAAGAGAGAGAGAGAGAGAGAGAGAGAGAGAGAGAGAGAGGTTGGCTTTGAACTAGCTGACTGCTATCAATGATCATCTAATATTCTTCAATGGCAGCTGCTTGGCTCTGACTTTTACACACAAAAATACAATCTTATTCATTCATAATGTTTTTAAATAGCTCACACTTGCAGGTAATAAGTGTCAGAGAAGCACTCACAAGTCAACTCCCCCCAACACACACCGACAATAATTTTAAATGTGTTCTGTGGGTGGTCACACTAAAGTGATTTATATGGATCTCTCCGTCTCTCTCTCTCTCTCTCCCTCTCTCTCCCTCTCTCTCTCTCTCTCTCTCTCTCTCTCTCTCTCAGCATTGTTTCATTGTTTCTCTGTACTGCTTTTTCTTCCACCTTTCAGCCCCGCACCTCTGCACACGCACATTATACCTATTTAACTCTTCTTTCAAACCATTACTATTACACTGCTGCCCTAAGCCCAGTGCAGTATTTTGTGGGGAGATTTTGATTTCCAAGTCTCTCACGTTTAACAGGGCATGAAAGCTGAGTCGCTAATGTGAGTCAGCCTGCCACACACAGCTTTTCCATCTAATGATTTTCAGAGTCATTATGTTCAATAATGTCACAAATTTAGCAGCACTTAAATAAATGTCCTAGAAAATGAATATACCAGATCCTAATGATGGGGAGAATAATAAGATAAAATCAAAAACCAACTGTTTTAGACATATCGGTATGCTCCATGAACTAGCATGCCTTTAAGCATTAAGCTAAGCTAAAATCTTTATTACAACATGAATTAAGTTAAAACAACAAAAAGAACATTATTATTATAATTATACTCTTTAACATGTACACATTACATTGTTATATATACACACACACACACACACACACTCACCAGCCACTTTATTAGGTACTGTTCAGTTGCTTGTTGACACAAATAGCTAGTCAGCCAATCACACGGCTGCAGCTCACTGCATTTAGGCATGTAGAGGTGGTCAAGACGACTTGCTGAAGTGCAGACCGAGCATCAGAACGGGGAAGAAAGGGGATTTAAGGGGCTTTGAACGTGGCGTGGTTGTTGGTGCCAGACGGGCTGGTCTGAGTATTTCAGAAACTGCTGATCTGCTGGGATTTTCACACACAACCATCTCTAGGGTTCACAGAGAACGGTCCGAAAAAGAGGAGATGTCCAGTGAGCGGTCAGTTGTGTGGACGAAAATGCCTTGTTGATGTGAGAGGTCAGAGGAGAATGGGCAGACTGGTTCCAGATGATAGAAAGACAACAGGAACTCAAATAACCACTTGTTACAACCGAGGAATGCAGAAAACCATCTCTGAACGCACAACACGGATGTGGTGGAGCGGGAGATTCGCATCACAGATGTGCAGCCGACAAATCTGCAGCAACTGCGTGATGCTGTCATGTCTATATGGACCAAAATCTCTAAGGAATGTTTCCAACACCTTGTTGAAAGTACGCCATGAAGAATTAAGGCAGTTCTGAAGGCAAAAGGGGGTCCAACCTTTTACTTTTAATATATATATATAGTGTTTTTGTTTCGTCTCTCTTCTTGAACAGAAGCAAGGGAATATGTGGAATGACAGAATGACACCAACAACTTTACACAGGAATATAAAAACTGAACTGCACATCTTAACATTTTTCTTCCAAGCTTAAGAAGGGAACGTTTTTCTTTCTTGGATTTATGATTGTGTCTTCAGACTCACACCCATGTGTCACAGCCTAACAAGTGTATCCAGGCATTAATGTGTGTGTGTGATGCCAGGTCATCTCTGAGGACACATAAATTAGAGGTATCAGGGCTCTGTAGAATGAGCTCAGAGGGAGGAGTGTTCTGCTTTCTCTGACTCTCTACACACACACACACACACACACACACACACACACACACACACACACACACACACACACTGGGGAGTATGTATTTATTTAACCCTTTCCAAACCCGCTATTATTTCCTTGGCAGTTATCGTCTTATACTTCACTACTTTATTTGGGAACCAACTTTGTTCTTCAAACTGGCTCATAAGGTATGTGATGTTTTACTTACTTCAGCAACACTGTTGTGTCTGATCCATTTATATCACTGCAACACACACCATGTCTTCTCTTTGGCAGTCCTATGAGTCCAGATAACTGAAGAACAGAATGAAAGAGGCAAAACCAAAGAATGCAGAGAAATAGCCCTGCTGAAAAAAAAATGAATGAATGACAAATATTTACTAAACCCCATCAGAGCCTGATGCTCGGAGATGTAAACGCCAGTGAACGGGCTGCACAGCAAAGTCAAATGACTCGAGAAATTCGGATATGAAACATTTAGTTACATGTTTGCAGTACAGACCACATGTTTATTTATGTATAGCTCAGCTCTGCATTTACTTCAGTTGTTGACTTTTATTACTAATTATATAAAACTACATACTAACCAATCATGGACAATAAATAACAAGTAAATGTCATGCCATTCCTTCACGCAGTGGTGTGACAGGGATCTTATGGGCCCCAGTGCAAAAATAAAGAATAGCCCCTTACACCATACAAAAATGGCTTAATAGGAATTAATATTAAATATGACATTGTAATTTTGCATTGTGTCTCAAACAAGTTGATGCTCTCAAGGCACACCTTTCTCCTCTTCTCACATCTAATGTGTTCGGTTTGCTGTAGAACATTGAAATCAATACAAATAAATGCAAATACAGTAAAAATAATTCCATCAGCAGCACCTGATTTAATGTAAAGAAGGAATGATTAACTAAACTAAGTAAATAAGTAAAGGTGGTAACTGTAAATACTGCCCTTTATCCAGGAGTTTAGCTGACACCCATTAAATCAATGACACTGGATTTTTGTTAATTTGTTAATTTGTTAATTTGTATTCGTTCTAATGTTAGTATTTCAGGAACACACGCTGTGCTGTGATTGTTCACATAAGAATTGATTCCAAATTAGTTCTGCCACTCAAACATTCAGTGCAAATAATGACCTGCTCCATTTGATACTGTAAATACTCAGACACTCGAAGTTAAAGCTCACTGATGACTAACATTTGAAAGGTAACAGCGTTTACAGACTCTGTAACGTCTCTAAAGTTATTAAAAAATACAAAATATTAAAAAAAAAAAATTGACCTGAGCAGAAAATGAAGGTTTCACATGACTGAAGACTGTTAGCTTAAAAACTGTTAAACAGTTTTAAGACAAAAACTATGGGAAGCAGAAACAAGGCTATTTTTGTATGAGAACACTGACCTGAGATCATTTCGGCCGGTGGTGGATTAACGTGATATTTCCTGACGGAGGGAAACGGAGTACAGCAGCAGCAGCTAGCTAAGCGATCTGAGGATCCACTACAAACTGTGATGATGCTCTAGGATAGTTAATTAACTAAGCCTGCTGGCTGGCTAGCTCTACTGCACATCGTCCAGTCATGTAAGAGATCAGGGGGCAGAGCGGCCAGTCTCAGCCCTTCATCACTGGCCCTGGTGTGACTTCCCACCCTGTTTTTTTTTTTGTCCCAGCCCCCTAGTTACACCACTGCATTCAACTTGGTACTTTTTTGAGTGACGCAGAATAAAATTGTAATAATGTAGTTAGGTTCAATAGTATTGGTAATTAGTGATAGGCTGAAGAAGAAAACATGATGTTCTGACAATAAATAGATAAATAAAAGTTCAACAAGCACTGAATAGATATGTTAAAATTAGTTTTATTTAGTTCTGTTTATTTATTCTTTAGTTTGATACAGCCTTCTTGATTAGCAGCCAGGTTATATTTTATATATACATATAAAAACTATTTATATGAACAGGGTGAGTCATTTTATTATCGACTTTTATCTCTGGGGTCATCTCAAACAAATTGTGTATGCTGAGAAAATCCGCAACAATCACCGCCATCAGCACCGCATGGTGGAGGCTTGTGACAGCATAAAAAAATAAAATAAAACACGTGTCCTGTGACTTTTGACTCACCCTGTATACAGTGGGTTGCAAAAGTATTCAGCCCCCTTGAACTTTTCAACCTTTTGCCACATTTCAGGCTTCAAACATAAAGATATGAAATTGTAATTTTTTGTGAAGAATCAACAACAAGTGGGACACAATTGTGAAGTGGAACGAAATTTATTGGATATTTTAAACTTTTTTTAGAAATAAAAAACTGAAAAGTGGGGCGTGCAATATTATTCGGCCCCTTTACTTTCAGTGCAGCAAACTCACTCCAGAAGTTCAGTGAGGATCTCTGAATGATCCAATGTTGACCTAAATGACTGATGATGATAAATAGAATCCACCTGTGTGTAATCAAGTCTCCGTATAAATGCACCTGCTCTGTGATAGTCTCAGAGTTCTGTTTAAAGCGCAGAGAGCATCATGAAGACCAAGGAACACACCAGGCAGGTCCGAGATACTGTTGTGGAGAGGTTTAAAGCCGGATTTGGATAGAAAAAGATTTCCCAAGCTTTAAACATCTCAAGGAGCACTGTGCAAGCGATCATATTGAAATGGAAGGAGCATCAGACCACTGCAAATCTACCAAGACCCGGCCGTCCCTCTAAACTTTCAGCTCAAACAAGGAGAAGACTGATCATAGATGCAGCCAAGAGGCCCATGATCACTCTGGATGAACTGCAGAGATCTACAGCTGAGGTGGGAGACTTTGTCCATAGGACAACGATCAGTGGTACACTGCACAAATCTGGGCTTTATGGAAGAGTGGCAAGAAAAAGCCATTTCTCAAAGATATCCATAAAAAGTCTCATTTAATGTTTGCCACAAGCCACCTGGGAGACACACCAAACATGTGGAAGAAGGTGCTCTGGTCAGATGAAACCAAAATCGAACTTATGTTTGGCGTAAAAGCAATACAGCTCAT